>NC_136261.1:246574932-246717370 GCF_964187855.1 Myxine glutinosa
TGTGTATATAATGTGTGTATATAATATTATGTGTGTGTGTATATAATGTTGTGGATCCGGGGGTCGGTGCTCCCCTTACCAAGGGGGGGGGGGGGTTAATCCCCTTGTCTTTTACACTGGCCGAGCCCCCAGCCCTGGAAATTACACTCGCCTTTGCGGGGTTGAGATTGGCCAGGGTGATTGGTCAAGATGGGCTCCCAAATACCTGCTTGCCAATCTCTCCACAAAGCAGGGAGATAATTTCCGCTTGAACCACGGACAGATGGAAATTGCCGAGCGGTTTAGCAATCCGCGATTCGAGCCGTTAGCCATAAGACTAACCCGATTCTGAGCGGTTCTAATCGTGCCACCGGTACTCGATGGGGAAATCACGAAGACGATCGGACGAGAGGAAACCAAAAGTAAAGGGAAGAACAAATATGGTTTGCTACTACACTGTACAATAAAAGAGGAAACGAAAGGAAAAGAATGTACAAGCAGAGGAGCAAAAGGACACAGGGCAAGCTTACACACTCTTAGTTATCACACCCAGGACAACACAAACGGACTTACACGAAAAGGGGAATGGCAGGAAGGAATAGAAGGTTCATGCAGATGGCAGGGAAGGAAGGTCCGGGCAGATGGCTCAGGCGTCGAGGTCCCGTTCCAGGTTCACGCTTTGGCGAAACCCGGCAAGCAGTGCGATTCGTGTCGTCGTGGTAGCGGACCGACTCTCTCTCTCTCTCTCTCTCTCTCTCTCTCTCTCTCTCTCTCTCTCTCTTTGCTCTCGTCTCATCTGCTCATCTGTTGAAGTAGTCCGCGGCGGCGCTTATATCACTCGCCCTGCAAATCAACCCGCGCGCGCTTTGCTCCGCCTACTGGTGAACACGCCTCGGCCCTGACTGGTCGCGAGGTTCACCGGCACCTCCCTTCGTGACACGTTGATGGGCCACGCCTCGCTCCGACAACTCCTCCCCCTTTTTCTCCAGCTCAACCGCGTGGTTAATGGCGTTTGAAGCGAGCGCTGAGGTGGCTGCGACTGGCAGAGGCGCGCAATACACTTTGGAGGGAGGCTACGCCGCAAAATGTAGGGGATTTGAAAAGGGGCCTAGGTTATTTGATTAAGGCAACGCAGAGTCAAAGTATTGGAAACAGAGCCTTACCTGAAACACACACTAATGAAATAACTGAAGAAGGTTCCTATGGTGTCCTACGTGTTGCAAAATGGACTAGCTCGGGTGCGACCTTTGACCTTTGGGAGATGGGGATATTTACAGGGAATTATTTACAAAGCTTATTATTTTACAAGTGAAGGTTCTAAAAACCGTGTGTGTGTGTGTGTGTGTGTGTGTGTGTGTGTGTGTGTGTGTGTGTGTGTGTGTGTGTGTGTGTGTGTGTGTGTGTGTGTGTGTGTGTGTGTGTGTGTGTGTGTGTGTGTGTGTGTGTGTGTGTGTGTGTGTGTGTGTGTGTGTGTGTGTGTGTCTCTCGAAGCCCGTCGGCATACAGAGGTGGGGGGGGGGGGGTAAACCCCCTTTCCCCCTCGGGTCTTGGAGTCCACAAGGCCGAGTCGCCACTCCCGTAGCGAGCGTGCGGAAGGGTTTCGGGTCGATTCCACACGTACCTTCGGTACCCACGCTGCCACGAAAACGGGGACTGGACCTCGCACAAGCCACGCTAATTGAATATGCCCGAGCGGTTTGCGTATCACGTGACTCGTGCCGTTACTTTGATTGAACCCGATTCGAGCGGTTTTATTCGTGCGATGCTAAGCCAATAGTGAAATGACTGGAACGGTCAAATGGAAGAAAGAACAGGTATACAAGGCAAAGAGACACAGAGCAAGCTTAATCAGTCTTAGCTTATCCCCGGACAAGGGCCCACTCACTCACGCAGGGAAAAGAAGGAAAGACAGTTCGCGCTCCAAACGCGCCTTGACGCCGTTAACTCCCGGAAAGCTCGCCGGGCGTGGCCCTTGGGTGTTCACGGCACATGTGCTGGGAGCGCAGGCAGGGAGCTCGCGCGTCTGTGGACCCGGAATGGATCGTCTTCACACAGCGCGTTATTCACAGGCAGTAGCAAAGCACAGGGCACAGGGAGAGTTAGTGTACAGAGGGCTACAACAAGCAACAGACTTCACTCGTGCTGTGACAAATGCTCTGACTGGGAGACTGACCGATTCTGACTCAGGGGCTGGGCGACTCTCTCCGATTCTCCTAGATTCTGACCGATTCTGACTCAGGGGCTGGGCGACTCTCTGACTCTCACAACTCTCTCTGATACTCCGACTGAACCACCACGACTTCTAGGGCACACTCCACTTTACCACCTCGTCTCTCCCAGCTCTGACGCGGGGGGCTCGGGGCAGGGTCTTTTTCGCCCCTCCCCAGCCTTACCCGAATGTTCCAAGCCCCTCCTCTCGCTGCCATTGTTAGCCACTCCCCTTGAGCTCCGATTGGCTGCTCGCCGCCTACCGGCCACTCCCCTGCAGCTCTTCCCTTCGGCCTGCCAGACTTGTTCCAGGCCTAGCACGTGGCATTTCAGCTCAAAGAACACCTAACTCACTGGCCTGCTCAACGCAAAGTAACAAAGGAAAGGAGACTACGCTTACATTTACTAAGAAATAACTGAACTAAAGCGAGGCTACATGTTGTGGTGCAACCACCTACGAGGGGGGGGGGGGGGGGGGTCATCCTTTATTCTCAAAACCGCAACTATATATATATTTCAAAATCTTGTGTCCCAAACCCACCCCTCTCTGCACCCACCGTACCCAGTCGTCCCCTGCTGCTCCTGGACTCTGTGTCCTTTTCTCCTGACAAGGTGGAGAAGTTTTTGTCAAACCTCGACTGATTCTGCAACTGGACCAGATGGCATCAGCCCACGGGTCCTAAAACCCTGCTCTGCCGCTCGATCTCACCCTCTCTCTGTTCTCTTCGCCCTCTCTTTTGCTCAAGGTCATCTGCCATCAGCTTGGAAATCAGCCAACATTACCGCTTTACACAAAAAAGGTGCAAAAACATATCCTTGCAACGACAGACCAATCTGCTTGCTCCCAATAATCAGCAAGGTCATGGAATCGATCATCGCTTCTGACATCAAATCCTTTCTTTTCTTCAATAGCTTGATCTCAGATCATCAATTTGGATTCAGGCCAGGTCATTCTACTCTGGCCATGCTGCTTCTGCTGTCTCAACAATGGAGGGAGGTCCTCAATGCCAAACAGGAAATCAGGGCTGTCTCCCTTGACATATCACGTCCCTTCGATACGGTCTGGCACCCCGCTCTGCTCTCCTAACTCTCCTCCGATGGTATCCATGGAAATCTCCACGTATGGCTTGTGAACTTCCTCTCTGGTCGTTGTCAACGTGTGGCTGTGGCCCTGAATGGAATTCTCTCATCTCCCCTTCCTGTTCAGGCTGGAGATCCCCAAGGCAGTGTTCTGGGCCCTGTGTTTTTTCTGGTCTTCATCAATGATCTCTCTGACTCTGGAAAATCCTCTGTCTCTTTGCTGATGACTCCACTCTCTGCCGCTCCATACCTCATCCCTCCACTCTCTGCCGCTCCATACCTCATCCCTCAGATCGGCATTCTGCAGCCTCTTCACTCTCTGCAGACCTAGATAAAATCACAAACTTGTCAAACAAGTGGAACATGTCTTTCAATCCTGACAAATCTCACACTCTTACTATGTCTCTCCGAAAAGATCGTCTGGAAAACCCTCCCATCCACTTTCTCAACAACCCTCTCCAATAAGTTCTGTCACTCAAGGTTTTGGGTCTCAGTATCTGCCATGATCTTTCCTGGGAAAACCATATTTCCAAGCTGGCCTCCAAAGCCAGTCGCCGACTGGGCATCATCCATCGTGCAAAGTCCTTCCTTGGCGCGCCTGAGCTCCTCACCACATACAAGGCTTTCATCCGCAGCTCAATGGATACTGTTCCGCCCAATGGGCCGGTGCTCCTGACTCGCACCTAGCTCGGCTTCACGCTGTTGTAACCAAAGCTTTTAGAATCATTGGAATCTCCCGCGATGAAGCTAACTCAGAGGGCCTTTCACTCACTCACTCACCGCAGGCAGGTTGGTGCTCTTTGTCTTCTACCGACTCCTCTCCGGCCAAGCTCCCCCAGTGCTGTCTGTGCTCTGTCCGCCAAATATTCCTCCAGGTCGTACAAGATCTGCCTGTAACCCTCTTTTGGTTAAACTGCCAAAATCTAGGCTCTCTGCTCACCTTCACTCTTTCATTTCTCTTTTCTCCCGCCTCTGGAACAAACTCCCTCACTCTATTCAATCCCACTCCTCCCTCCAGTTCTTTAAAATAGCTGTTCACCTCAATCTCTTATCGTCCCCCATCCAAAACCTTGATCTTTTCTACCCCTGTCAATTCACCCGAGATCCACTTTTCTGAAATACCGACTTTCTTCCTGGAAGTCCGAGCATTGTCCATGTGCTTTATACATCCATCCCCCAAACCCCCCTTCCTGTGCTTCCTTCCCCCAATCCCTCTCCCTCCCACAGATCTCCCTATGTCCCTGCTCTCAAATGTTGTACTTGTGTGCTTCCCTCTGTCTCCCCATCTTGTTGTACTTGCTCCCTTTATCTCATGTTTTATGTGTCATTTTGTCTTTTTTGTGATTAATGTTAGCTCTTACATGAGCCTCGATCTTTTATACTAAAAAAAAAAAAAAAGTGTGAGAAGTGTTATGATTGATGGGCGCGAGACATTGGTTATGAACGTAGAGCAGCAACGAAGGCTGGAAAGGGTGGAAATGCGAATGGTTCGGTGGATGTGCGGAGTATCGTTGAGAGAGAGGAAGACAAATGATGAATTACGAAAGATGATGGGAATAGAGCCTGTGATGGATGCTGTGAAGAGAAACAGGTTGGGATGGTTTGGTCATGTGTTAGGGAAGGATGAAAGTGACTGGTTGAGAAGAGTGATGGAAATGAATGTAGAAAGAAGTTGAGGATGGGGAAGACAGAGAAAGACTTGGCTAAAGGTGGTGGAAGAAGAAATGCGGGCAAGGGGGTTAACAAGGGGAGATGCAGAAAATAGGGCAAAGTGGAGAAGATTGTCATGGGGCCCGCAAGGCTAACCCCCGCTCTGGCAGGGGAAATGGCCTTAAAATGCCGTGTGTTTGTGTGCGTGTGTGCATGCATATATATATATATATATATATGAATGACTCGGATCTTCTCTGCCCAGCCTGTCGACCATTCAGGGATCTCAGTCGATGCAATCTTCCAAACAACATGGCATTACATCACCCATCAGCTTGGCTGGGCCACGGCAGGTCGACTTTGATCTTACCAATCAGCTGGTGGACACCATGAAGCCTTTTGGCGTGTTTGAAGAGGATGAAGAATTGAATCACAGGTGTTTGCTTTTATAAGTCAGGTTACTATTGATGAACATCTCTTACCTCTTTCTTGCAACTTGGTTTCTGATTACAGTAGCTCCCAAGTGCTCCTTTTTGTGCTGCAGTGTGAACTAGAACTGCACTCGGTAGAGAGCAAACCTCTGCCAGGCTCAACACTTTAAGTTTTGTGGCCCACTGATAGGCCGGATCTTGGTTTGGGCCTGAACCAAAAACTAATCATTTGTTCTGAACGTCTCACTGACCCATTCACCAAGTTTCGTCCGAATCTGTCCATAACGTTTTGACATATCGTACACTGCATATTTTTTATTAGCCCTACCACTTAGAAAATTCTCTGATCCGGATTCAGATCTTCACCAAAATTGAGTCAATCCTTCCATGCCACACACCCAACCATTATTTATGTCGCACATTTTTTTTATTAGCAAGTTAATCTTTTTGTCAAGTTTAATTTGAATGCAAAGCAGGCACGGACAGGCTTTGCATTTTGGGATGCTTTGTGGTTTCATTCCATCTCTGTGTGTATCCCGGTGTGTACCCCGGTTTAGAATAGGTACACCGTATCCCTACGTGTCGTAAGATGCGACTAAAAGGGTTGGCGTCAGGAAGGGCATCCGGCCATAAAAACATTGCCCCAAACAGGGAACCATGGTTGTCATGGGACCCGCAAGGCTAACCCCTGCTCTAGTGGGGGAAATGGCCTTAAAAACGATCATTCATTCATTCATTCTGTGCAGTTCATCATCTTTGAGAAAATTGCATTTGAAAATGTTTCTTTTTGTTGTCTTCATCACCGAAGGTGGATGGCGGGTTTGTCTATAAGCAGGACATATCAAAAGGTTGTGGACAAGATGTGACAAAACTAAGTTGATTAGTTGGGTAGGTGACCAGAACAGGCCAATTTTATTTCCATTCAGGTCCTGATACAGACGCTACATTGGCGATGACAAACTTCCGAAAAATTTATTTTCTTTAAATACGACCTTTAAAACTTTTATTTGATTTCATTTGAATTATGGACTTGTACATCGTAGAACATCGCCTTTTTAGCAGTACTTGTGCCATTATGAGCAAATTATTGCACAATCACGAGCAATCAAACATGCAGCTTCCTCTCTGTGTTGGGGACTATCGAGATTCATACAAAATGACGGCTTGGTGGAAATATAGACCGTGCTCAGACGGGCAAAGTAAGAGTTGAAAAACCTCTTCCCATGTCCTTTTACTTAAGACTGGGTGGACGAAGACAGTATGTTTAAAGCTCTAGTTTAAACAGGTCTTTTTTTCCTTTGACATTGAGAGGATTAAGTTCTGCAAAGTGTTTTTACTTATTTTGGAAAATGTAATGGAGGCTGTGTTTATTTGTTACCCTCGCCAGAAGAGGGAGTAATACATTTGGGTCCGTTTGTCTTTGTTTGTCCACACAGACCGCAAGTATGCTTTTTCTCTGCAACCGTTGGTCCGATTGATATGAATTTTTTTTTACCATAGGAGAGGAGCACCTCCTCCTGTAGAATTTTTAATGATAATTATGACGTCATAGGCCACATGGTACAGGCACCATCTTGGGAAAACCGAAAAACTTTGCACATATATGTCTCTGAAACCACTCAATGGAAAAAAGTGAAACACGGCTCATTGTTAAGTACTCCCCATGGGGAACAACATATGTTAATGATGTCACCGGTGCCTTCATTACGACGTCATAATTAGACAAGTAGAGCGTTTGATCGGATTGATGGGAGAATTAAATATAATTGATGGGAGAATTAAATTTATGATGTCGGTCACGTGGTTAGGCAGCCATATTGGCATTCTGGCAGAACATAAACCTACGCCGTCAATAAACCACAAACACTGCAGCTAAGAAACATCACACAAAATATACCACACAAAAGTCCTGGCGAGGGTCTGCAATTTCTGACTGCTCTTTCTTGTTTGAATTTTTGTTTGAATGGTCGTGATAACTGTGGCTTCCAAATACCTGAAAACATTTTGTTCCATGATTAGAAATCTGTTGATTAGTGATTACAACACGGTGTTGTAACATACTTGGATATGCTGGAGTTGGAACATTCACGGGAGTTGGAACATACTTGACTATGCATTTACTACTTTGTTTCCCCTCACCCTCGCCCCTCTTCCATCTCCTCCACCACAGAATGGTCGTTTTGGGTAAATTGAACAACTTGGCAAGGCAGTGGATACAGGAAGTAGGTGAAAGCAAGGTAAGTAGAGTTTGGGGATTTTAATGTTGTATTGACTTCTGTTTTTGTTATTGTTTATATTGTCATCTAAACTGCTCAGTTTTTCCAAGCTTCTGGCACTTAATTTTTTTAAATTTCTTTCAGAATCTCCCTCCTTCAGTTTTGGAGAGTGTAGGAGGGAAAATCTTTACATTTGGCTCTTACAGGTTAGGAGTACACACAAAAGGTATGTGCTTATGAATCTCTGCTGTTTTGTATTTACCCTGGTAATGAGATGCAAGTATAGCGGATAATTGAGGTTCTATCACGTATACAGGTGCTGATATTGATGCATTGTGCGTATCCCCACGCCACGTTGAAAGGAGTGACTTCTTTCAGTCGTTCTATGAGAAACTGAAGGAGCAGGAGGGTGTTAAAGGCCTCAGGGTAAGCTGCCTTCTGATCATCTCACTGTTAATAAATACTTGTGCTTCATGTTATTACTAGTTCAGCCTGTGGAACTACTGAGAAACAGACAGGTAGCATTAGAGGTGAGGGAGCACTTTGTCAAGAGAATACACAGTTCCATGGGATAAATAGTCGTACCTCAGTGGTGAAGGTGTGTGTGAATTCTCCCTCCGTTTTCAGCTGATTGTCCTCGAAATACTTGTAACTTTCTCTTTCCTCTAGTGTTTCTAGAAAGAACCGGAATTTCGGAGTACTTCAATAGTTCACAGTAGAGATTAGCAACTGTTGATCTGCGGAAGAAGAGCAGAAGAGCTGGTCCGTGGCATAATGCCGGGGGGTGAGGGGGAGGGATTCGGAAATGAAATGAACCCATAACAGGGTGCATATATACTCACCTAGATGCTGCGAGCAGGACACAGCATGTCAGGCTGACAACACTTTTGATTAAGGTGATGCCACTTACTCACAATCATTTTGTAATTAACTCCAAAACAAAACCTGTTTATTGTAGCATCTAAATTTGTTCAAGCACTTCAAGGATGGATTCAAGCACTTCAAAGTTCATGAATATTTGAGTCGTAGAACTTAGTCACGTGAAAAAGTAAGGACACCCCATGTAAAGTTTTGACTTTTTCAACATATTTCAACATACAGCTATTTGATCTTCATTTCAACAATATTGATAGATAAAGGTGATATAATATAACAAATATCATGAAACATTTACATTTTGTAGTCCATTGTATAATTTAAATAAACATAAATGCAAATTTCGTATGTGGAAAAAGTAAGTACACCCCTACATTTATCACTACTTCAAATACCTAAAATTAGAATCAGGTGCACCAGCTCAGGTGCAAATGATTAGAACATCGTTAGAGAGGATCTTGGAGGAACCTGTCTTATTTAAACCTCAGACATTTAGTTTGGTTTGCTCTTTGTTGTTGAAGTGTGTGGCGTCACCATGCCTAGATCAAAAGAGCTCTCTGAGGCCTTCAGAAAGAAGGTTATAGATGCCTACGAGTCTGGGAAGGGATTTAAAAAGATCTCGAAACAATTTGAAATCAATCATTCGACTGTCCGGAAGATCATCTACAAGTGGAGAAGATTCCAAACAACTGCCAACTTGTTCAGGCCAGGCCGCCCCAGTAAGTTCAGCCCGAGAGCAGACCGCAAGATGCTGAAACAAGTCTTGAAGAACCCAAAAATGTCATCACGGGCCTTACAGGTAGCTATTGCCACTGTTGGTGTCAAAGTGCACGAGTCTACCATTAGAAAGAGGCTGCACAAATTTGATCTACATGGGAGGTGTGCCAGGAGGAATCCTTTGCTGTCCAGAAAGAACATCAGGGCAAGTCTAAAGTTTGCCAATGAACACCAAGGCAAAGACCAGCACTTCTGGAACAATGTGCTCTGGACAGATGAGTCAAAGGTAGAGCTATTTGGCCACAGTACCAGAAGACATGTTTGCCGAAAACCAAAGACAGCATTTGACCACAAGAACCTGATACCAACTGTAAAGCATGGTGGTGGAAATATTATGGTTTGGGGCAGCTTTGCTGCATCAGGGCCTGGGCAGCTCACCATCATAGAATCCACTATGAATTCTTCATTGTACCAGAGGGTGCTTGAGGATAATGTGAGGCCATCTGTCGGAAAGTTGAAGCTCTACCGAAGGTGGACCTTGCAACATGACAATGACCCTAAACATCTATCTATAATTCCATTAATCTCTGTGTGTATGTGTGTTTGTATGTGTGTATGTGTGTATGTGTGTATGTGTGTATGTTTGTCTGTGACCGCTGTTTCTCGACAACCACGGGTCCGATATACTTTAAACTTGCCAGGTATATTGCTGGGGACCCGAGGATGTGCCTTTTCAAGGTTTCATATTAATCGGACAAGTACTTACCGAGCTATGGCGATTTCTTTACCAAACACTGCAAGCCGTTCGCTTTGGACCAAACCATTGCATGTAAATAGAGGGGGGGGGGGGGGGTTCTGTGGTCGTTGTGAATGGACCAAACCATTCATGTAAATAGAGGGGGGGGGGGGGGTTCTGTGGTCGTTACTGCCACGTGGTTTCAAAGTTTTTTTTTGTTGTTGTTGTTTGCACGCATGTTTTTTTGCACCCACGTACGGGCACGCCCTAGGATGTTTACACACACACACCCCTACACAAATTTTTTTTTTTTTTTTTTTTTGGGCAAGGAACGGGCACCCACGTACGGGCACGTCCTAGCTTATATATAGTACGGGCATGCCCTAGTACCAGTAAATCCACCAAGGAATGGCTGAAAATAAAGAAATGGAGGGTTCTGGAATGGCCAAGTCAAAGCCCGGATCTAAATCCCATCGAGATGTTGTGGGGGGATTTGAAACGAGCTGTGGATGCAATTGTGCATGCTGTGCAACAATTTTTTGTTGAATAAATTATTGCAAAGTCAATTTTTCATTGTTTTTTGTTCAATTAGATCACCTTTTTCTATAGATACTGTTTAAATGAAGATCAAATATTGATATGTCCACATATGTTAAAAAGGTTAAAAAAACATTTCATGGGGTGTACTTACTTTTTCCACATGCGAAATTTGCATTTGTTTATTTAAATTATACAATGGACTACAAAATGTAAATGTTTCATGATATTTGTTATATTATATCACCTTTATCGATCAATATTGTTGAAATGAAGATGAAATAGCTGTATGTTGAAAAAGTCAACTTTACATGGGGTGTACTTACTTTTTCACGTGACTGTATGTAACAATCGAAAACGCTTTCCCTTCATACTGCGTATGTTCATGAATGCATGGAGAGCCGTTCAAGCTACAATTTCCATGTATAGATTTTCCACACACTTAGCAAATAACCCACTCCGAACCTCTAATTAAGCCTAAGGTTTCATCTGTTCTTGGGCACCATGACAGTACATGGCGTGGCATTGCAATGAGCAGGATATTTTATTTATATATATATATATATATATACAGTGAAACCTTGACTTAAGAGTTTAATTCGTTCTGTGACCGAGCTCGTAACTCAATTTGCTCGTTTCTCAAATTAAATTTCCCCATTAAAATGCATTGAAATGCTATTAATCCGTTCCAGCCCCCCAAAAACCACACCAATTTTTTTTTAAATATACAGTATATATCAAAATATCTCGCGCTTTATATTTCACCTGTATGCAGCATACAAGTTGGCAGGATGGCCTGGACTGGAGGTACGCACACTTGACTCTGAACTGTCCAGCCTGGGTTTGAATCCCGACCCAGCTATAACCTGTCATGGGTGAATCACAGGCAGGGTGATTCATCAATGTGTGTACCGCTAAACTGGGCGCCCCGTTTGCGTCCCATTAGTTGTTGGATGTTAAGGATCTCACCGTGTTTTCCACAAAGAGAAGGCGAGCTATCGCCGGCACTCTGAACAAGTTGTGGCCTGGCATGCTCTTCTCCTCTGCCGTTATATACGTCCTCCTCGGCATCTTTTTCCAGAAGAGCCCTGTCTCGTCACAGTTGAAGATTTGCTGTGGGATGGATCGTTCGGCTTCTATCAGTTCGGCAAAAGTTATAATAAAATCTTCAGCTGCCTTCACATCCGAGCTTGCTGCCTCACCATGCCTGACGACGGAGTGAATGCCGGTCCTCTTCTTAAAATTATCAAACCATCCCCGACTGGCTTTGAATGACTCTTCCGATGCCTCGTCCGTTGATGTTCCCGCCGTCTGCTGCACCAAATCCCCGTAAATGTCTCGTGCCTTCTCACAGATGATGCTCTCGGTCACGGTATCTCCTGCGAGCTGCTTCTCCGTCAACCACACAAACAACAACTTCTCCATCTCTTCATGGACAGAGGTCCGGAGCTTTGAAATAATCTTAACGCCCTTGGCTGGCGTTATAGCCTTTATCGACTCCTTCTGCTTCAAAATCGTACATATCGTAGAAGTACTACGATCGTACTGCCTCGCCAAGTCGACAACACGCACACCTCGCTCATGTTTTTCGACGATTGCGTGTTTTATATCCAAGCACATCATCCTCTTCTTCTTCTCAGTACTGCCCTTGGCACTCAATTTCTTAGGACCCATGGTTAAAACTAAGAAATTTTCCAAAATAACCAAAATGCGAAAACAAAGCAGCAGCGATATACGGCAGAGATGCTTGCACGGCAAGATAACCACGTGACCGGAACCCACCTGGCGGCAGGTGGCGTAAGCTCGTAACTCAGATCTCGGCTCGCATCTCAAAGCAAAAAACCGCCCGAGCGACGGCTCGTATCTCGGAAAACTCGTAAGTTGGTGCACTCGTAAGTCAAGGTTTCACTGTGTATATATATATATATATTGTGAGAAACCCCCGGTGAAACCACCTTTGTTCTCACCCAAATGAGTGCCCCGCCCACCACTGACGTAACCTCCTTGGAGCCTCACGCGATTGGGAGGCGAGTCGGGACGTGATTGGTGGAGGGTCAGGGAGCGCGGCCGCCATCTCATGATACGGACGCAGCTCGGAGGTTCGAGGCCTCGAGGCGAGGGAACTTTCGTTACGCCTCACGACAGCGAGTTTTGCTGATCGTTTATAGTTATGGATTGTACGAGTGAGTGATTCCGGAAGAGAACGAGTGATTCCCGGAGATCGTAGATTGGAACTGTGAGTCCTATATTGCCTGCTTCGTGTTGGAGCTCCTGGCCGACCGTTCCTGGCGGCCTTGTGTGGTATTCCATCCTGGTATCCTTCGAGTCCCGGAGCTCGTCGATTGGAGCCGCGAGGATCTTACCTGCGTCTGGTTGGAGCGTCTGTGGCCGACCGTTCCTGCAGGCTTGTGCAGCCTATTCCATTTGTTACCTTTCATGGTTTTTGTGATCGAGCCAATAAAGCATCGTGCCTTACCCCTAGAAGGCCGATTAAAACACAATTGTGTTGATTACGTCTCTTTTGTCCACTCCGTGGATTACTTGAAGCCCGGACATTCACGTCCGTATTCCGTGCTGGGAACATTTACCAGGCGGGATCGCGACAAATGGGTTGCTCGTCCTAGGATCATTCAAGTAAGAGCCATTCGATTGAGACGGGAATTCTGCAGTGGACGACATCTTCTGGCATCTGTTCATCGCCTTCTCACCAGCGGACGCCGTCTGGGAGGAACTTTCTCGCCGTAGGACGCTGTCTTGGGCAGAGAAGTGAATAGCCTCGGATCCCTCCAAACAACCGACAAAGAATAAGCGAATAGCCTCGGATCCCTCCAAACAACCGAAAAAAAAAAAAAAAAAACGTGAGTATTTGTACGTGGTATTTTTCTCATTGGCAATTTGATGTGCGGGTGATATTGCGTAGTTGTGTCGTATTTCCCCAACAGAGCGTTGTGTTTGAGCATTGTGTTGAGGTTGTGTTTTGTGCCTGGTCGTATGATAACTCGTAGCCAAGCTATGTCGACCAGGGAAGTGAGAGTTCAACCTGATCATGTTGACAGTCACGTGGGTGGCGAGGTGAGCGACGCAAGCAGCCTTGACCCGGTCACTCAACCCGAGATGTTAGGAAGCGATTCCATCATGACTAAATGCATGCGTTCGCCCTTCTGGACCGGGCTGACTCCGGTTCAACAACTTGACATGTATAACAGGGAGAATGACAGGGCAGAGGCAGAGCGTGCTGCGGCAGCAGAGAGAGAGCATGCGGCAGCAGAGAGAGAGCATGCGGCAGCAGAGAGAGAGCGTGAGAGAGAGAGAGAGCGTGCGGCAGCAGCAGAGGGAGAGCGTGCAGCAGCAGAGAGAGAGCATGCGGCAGCAGAGAGAGAGCGTGCGGCAGCAGCAGAGGGAGAGCGTGCGGCAGCAGCGAGAGAGCATGCGGCAGCAGAAGCTGAACGCGTCAGAGAGCATGAGTTGCGAATGTTGACTGAACGACTGCGGGCAGAGGGGTCTGCTGCAAGAGTCCCGGAAACTGTTCATGTTCGTTTGCCGGACTGGACGGGAGACACGAAGCCAGAAGCGTATCTGGAGATGGCGGAGAAGTTGTTGGCTGCCGGTGGCATTGATGAGAGCTTGTGGGTCGGCCATCTTGTGAGCCATCTATCTGAGAAGGCGAGGGAGGTATATGCGAGGATGGCAACCGAGGACGCAAACAAATACAGGGCATTGAAGGTCGAGATTTTGAATGCCTATGCGGTGTCCGCATGTATTTATAGGAGAAATTTTTTCAGCTGGACTCGTGAGTCCAGTCAAACCTATGAGGAACATTCGCGGGCCTTGTTGGAACAGCTGCAGAGATGGTTCAAGGGGAGCAAGGTGGAGTTACCTCAAGCGGTTGCGGAACTCCTGGTGCGTTACCGTATCGATCAACAGCTTCCGCCTGACTTAGCATTGTTTCTTGTCGACAAGGACACTGTTTCCTTGGCAGACTGCGTCAACCTTATTGATAAACATGTTTTGTCGTGCAAAATGCTGCAAGTCACGCAGTCGCTTCGTAAGACGGAGGAGTCTGCGATCAAGACCGCCCCCCGTCTGCCCGGCGGCTGGATCGAGGGGAAGGGTTCTCCGATGACCTCCACTGGGGGCGCTCGCGAGCCGCAGACCAGGGCAGGGCCCTGGTGCGATTTCTGCAAACGCGTGGGGCACGGTGAAAACCGCTGTTTCTCTAATCCCGCCAGTCCGGCCTACCGAGGCAACCCTCCTGTTAAGTCGGAGGGAGATCAGTGGAACTCATCCGCCGGGCCCTCGCACACGACGGTGGCATCGGTGACCGAGGTCACTGCCACCGGGGCTAATTCCATTCATCCACTGCATCAGGAGTATTCAGGGACAGCCTTAGTGGGTGGCCCCGATTCGATGCTGAAGTTTGAGACCAAATACCTTCGGGATACTGGGGCGACACGGTGTGTTCTCCGGGTGGGGGTAGTTCCGGCCTCTCAGATGCGTTATACCGGCGAGTATACCCTCCTTCGGGGCATTGACCGGGTTCTTGGCCGGTACCCCCTTGCCCTCCTCGAGGTCCGGAGTGACATTTTTAAGGGTCCAGTGACCTGTGTGGTAGTACCCTACTACCCTATACCCGGGGTCTCCTTGCTGATTGGCAATGATGCCATAGCCAGGGAGGAGTCATTGACTCTGACCTGTGGGGGGGTCCCTAGAGCCCAGAGTAAACAGGCGGAGAGAGTGGCGGAGTCAGACATATCTTCACTCTGGCCCGAGGAGCCTAGCGCCTCGACTCCAGTTTCCGACGGTGACGTTGCGTCAGCTGAAGTCCACCCGAGCCTCCCGTCAAGCCAACCTCAGGTGCCGTGCTCCTCAGGGACCGCTCCCGCCATGTCGCGATTCAGCAGGAACGCTAATGCTAAGGTATATGTGGGAAACCTGGGCAATGGAGCAGCGAAAGCCGAGCTAGGGAGGGTCTTCGAACATTACGGACCACTCCGCAACGTATGGGTTGCTCGAAACCCACCTGGATTTGCAGTTGTTGAGTTTGAAGAGCCACGAGATGCTGAAGATTCGGTCAGAGCCCTTGATGGAAGGTTAATTTGCGGATCGCGTGTGTGCGTCGAGATGTCGAATGGCATGTCGCGGCGGCCTCGTTTCAGACGCTCTTTGGTCCGCAGGCCGTTCGACCCGAAAGATCGATGTTACCAGTGCGGTGAAAGGGGTCATTACGCATATGACTGTCGTTCTCGACACCGGAGGAGAACCCGCCGCTCTAGGTCTCGGTCCGTTTCCCTCCTGTAAATGTTTCCCCACCTTGAGTTTGGCTCCCTTGTTTCTCTATTGTGCTTTGGGTGAAGTGTAACTCTTGTGGGGTAGATGTTAATGGGGTGTATGGTGTTTAATATTGTGTGTGGAAAAAACAAAAAACAAAACTGGTTCATTGTTTACCCTGTTAACGCCTGTTAATTGCCTGTTGCGTTAATAAGTGCGTTATTGTTGCGTTATTGTGTTGCGCCATTGCGTTGCGTTGTATTGTTGCGTTGTTTCGTTATTATTGTTAACAAGTGTTAGTAATTGTTAATTGCGTTAATTGCCTGTTAGCAATTCCCGCCATCATCTTGCCATGTGATTTGCACCTACTACAAATACTGGTTTTAAAAACGCCGTCTATTCGACGGGGTTTTTACTTAGGGGGGGAGGACTGTGAGAAACCCCCGGTGAAACCACCTTTGTTCTCACCCAAATGAGTGCCCCGCCCACCACTGACGTAACCTCCTTGGAGCCTCACGCGATTGGGAGGCGAGTCGGGACGTGATTGGTGGAGGGTCAGGGAGCGCGGCCGCCATCTCATGATACGGACGCAGCTCGGAGGTTCGAGGCCTCGAGGCGAGGGAACTTTCGTTACGCCTCACGACAGCGAGTTTTGCTGATCGTTTATAGTTATGGATTGTACGAGTGAGTGATTCCGGAAGAGAACGAGTGATTCCCGGAGATCGTAGATTGGAACTGTGAGTCCTATATTGCCTGCTTCGTGTTGGAGCTCCTGGCCGACCGTTCCTGGCGGCCTTGTGTGGTATTCCATCCTGGTATCCTTCGAGTCCCGGAGCTCGTCGATTGGAGCCGCGAGGATCTTACCTGCGTCTGGTTGGAGCGTCTGTGGCCGACCGTTCCTGCAGGCTTGTGCAGCCTATTCCATTTGTTACCTTTCATGGTTTTTGTGATCGAGCCAATAAAGCATCGTGCCTTACCCCTAGAAGGCCGATTAAAACACAATTGTGTTGATTACGTCTCTTTTGTCCACTCCGTGGATTACTTGAAGCCCGGACATTCACGTCCGTATTCCGTGCTGGGAACATTTACCAGGCGGGATCGCGACAATATATATATATATATATATATATATATATATTTCTACCCATATATATACAGTGGGACCTCTAAATCCGAATTTAATTCGTTCCAGCGGAAGTTCGGATTGGGAAAAGTTCGGAATTAGAAACTATTTTCCTCATTAGAAATAATGGAAAGTGAATTAATCCGTTCCTGGACCCCAAAAATCCATTATCAAGACACTGTTAACTGCAAATACACATGATTCAAGGTAAAATAAGATGAGTAAATGCCCTAAATATCAAATAATAATAATAATAAAAACAAGAAATAAATGTACTAACATGAAAATAACTGCATTTACCTTAGTGGAGAGTTCTGATGGTGCATGTGGAAGCTGGAGAGGAGGAAGGAGGGAGAGGGTTTTATTGCTTGGAAGGTGAGGCACCTTCCAAGCTAACATCAGATGACTGTGCTTCTGGTGTTTGCTCTCTTTGTCTCTTAACACCACTTGTAGAGGGTTGGGGCTCACTAGGCTTGCTTTCTTTAGAGAACCACCTCTCCAAAGTTGCCTGGTGTTGGCGACTTTTCTTAATTTTTCTGAAGTGGTCAATCACATTGTCACCGAACAAGTTAATGCTCCTGTTAACCACTGCTTTATTAGGGTGCCACCTTTCAACAATGGCCTGTGTTTTAGACCAATGGAAGCACAGTTCTTTAATTTCAGCACTGGAAATGTTACCACTAGCTCCCTCTTCCTCCTCTGAATAAATTTCCACTGCCACTTCTTCTTGCTGCATCTTGTGGAGGTGCTGAAGTTCTTCTGTGGTGAGTTCCTTGTTGTGATCCGCCGCTAACTCCTCCACATCCTCTTCACTCACCTCCAAGCCCATGGACTGACCCAATGCTACAATAGCAGGCACAATAGGTTCTTCAAAGCCTTCAAAATCTCGACGCTCGCGGCGGGAAATATGAACGACGCTAACGCTATGTTGGCGGTTCGGTTATAGAAATACATTCGGAATTAGGGACAAAATTTTCTCGAATTTACGGTTCGGAATTAGAGTAGTTCGAGATGAGGGGCGTTCGGAATTAGGGGTCACTACTGTATATTTATTTCTACCCTCCCACCGGCAATCGAGTTGCAACGATGACGTTTCAAGTCATTTCATCAGGCACTTCATGTGTACTTGAAGGTGGGTGATGTCAGAGACAGCTGAATTTAGCAATTTCAACTGTGTGTGTTTCCGTGTGTGTGTCTCTGTCTCTCTTTGTGTGTGTGTGTGTGTGTGTATGTGTATTGTTACGTGGTCCTCCCGGTAACTACTTGGTCTCGGTGACCCCCGGACCGTGAGAGGAACTCCGCCAGAAAGATATATTATTTATACGCTTTCGTAACGCAATCAATATGACTTCCAGTCAATAAGAAACCCCACCCCAAGGATCCGGAAGAATCGATAATATATTCCCCGAGCAATCGACAATCAACAACCATGAACAATCAACAATTAATCACCGATATTATTAAGATGGCCATCTTATAAAGGTGTGTCCCCTTTCCCCACTCCTGACCCCTTGGGTACTCACGACCCCTTTGGTCTCTGTCCCTCACAATGTCTCTGGGCCCCTCCTGACCAAGATGATGGTCGGCTTCTCCGCACACGGGCGGTTGAACGAACCCCTGGCTGACGTGCTCCCAAACGTGCACGTCACGTACCGGGAACAATGGTTGCAGCGCACACCTCCTTGCCAAGCAAAGCGGGCAAAGCAACGCGCCGCTTGTCCAGCGCGCGCGGCCCAAGGTGCGACCCGTACGCGTCCTTGTAGACGGTGAGGCTAACTGTGTAGGACGCTGGGTTCCGTGCACGAATCCACGGCAACTTGATGTGTCAAGGGGTAATTCCTTTCGCCAGACGGGTTTTCCAACGCAGCGTCAGACGCTGCTCAATATTGATACCCTCGCCTCGGAGCTCGGCGAGGAAGAGGAGGAAGAAGATCGTCGCTTCCCCAGGACCTCGTTTCTTTTTTCTTCCGTTTCAGGTCTCCTTTTTCCCAGAAGGGCTCCTGACCCTTTAATCACAACAACCTTTAATCGACTACACATTGATAAGCAAAGACCTGAATAGTAATTCACATGAATTCGTAACACTCCCCCCCTTCAAGAAAGAAAGTTTGAACCCAGCGAAAACTTTCTTTGCCGGCCAACTTTGATAAATAAACCAGATAACTCACCCCCCCCCCAAATCATCAGTTCCCCCCGGGCACAGTCATCACTTAAAAATAAAGCAACAAAATTTCACACAATCTCCTAGATTAATTCCCTCTGGACCAAGCGTCAACCACTTCTAGTTTCTCTTGAATGACGGGTAAGAGGTGGTGACCAAAGCCCCCAAATTTAAACCTCTCTATAGCACTTTTTCGGGAGGCCCAGCGGAGTATTCCCTACATGGACGCCTTAAGGAATGTGGAGTTCACGGTTAGTCCGTGCAGGAAAGTTCACTACCTGGACGCCTTTAAGAACGTGGCGTTCACGGTTAGTCCGTGTGGGAGCCCCGGCTCGGCGGCTCCACCGTATATAGGGCTTCAACTTCTCCAGACTCCTAACAGTTACGGTGGGACCCCTTGTCCCAGCCGTTACCTGACTGGCGGTCTCCTTCTCGGCCAGTGCTCTGACATTCATTCTTTCGGGAGGTGCCGTAACTCTGGGAGCCTCCATAGTAATATCGGCTGCTGCCCACACCAAAACTACCGCCAAGTGGTCCTCTTCTGTAGACCTCTCGACGCCTACGAAATGCCTTCCCTACTGTTGTGGTCCGACCTTCCAAATCCTTACCATTCCAATTCTTCTCTGCCTCCCTGGCGTCTATTGTGCTTGCAAACGTGACAAAGCCGAACCCTCTTGACCGTTGCGTTTCCCGGTCTTTTACCACCCGCACTTCCACCAGCGGCCCATATCTGTTGAAGACAGAGGTCAGAACCTCTTCCTCTGTGTTGAAGTTCAGTCCCCCTACAAATAACTTTGAACTTTTGTCGCCATCCCGAGCTGGTGTGGTGTTATTTTCCCTGCTGTGCTCTTTACCAACCCTCGGGTTACCATAAATTTGCCCCCCGGCCAAATCATTCCCGATAATCACAGATACTCCCTCTACAGGAAGCGTGGCTTGTAAACCGACGGTGACCGGTCCTGACACCAAATCGGATTCCAAATGGATGACATGAAGTGGGGCACTAACACAGCCACCGATCCCTTGTAACCGAACACCATCACCAGTTGCGGTACTCTTTGACAATGGCAAAATGCCTTCAAGCATTAAGGATTTGATGGGCTCCTGTGTCCCTCAAAACCCTAACCGGTCTTGGGTTAGTCAAGTCTCCCTTGAGTGAGACCAACCCCTCATAAATAAATGGTTGGTAACTCTTCTGTGGGCGATTTCTTACGCTTGCCATCGCATTCGGAGTGGTAATAGTCGGACTCCGCTCTGGGTTTTCCCTTTTCATGAGGTAACAACTGGACATCAAGTGTCCAGGTTTCTTGCAAAAAGCGCAAGTAGGCCCGGAGGAAAAACTCGTGGTCTGCCTCGGGCCCCCCGAAAAATAAGTTTGTCTTGGGCCCGTAGCCCCCTGATTTCGAACAGTTCGGGTATCAGCGTTGTCCCCATATTCATCTCGAGGCCGCCGCCATGTATTGTCGTTCTCCGCACCTGCTGTTCCACCCCTCCCCTGCGGAGATCTAGGCGAGGAGTTAGGTTCGTGGACCCCTATCCGGTGTGTTAAGGCATAATCATCTGCCATGGTGGCTGCGTCCCACAACTTCGGTACTTTCTTTTCCTGCAGGTACACTTTGATGTCCTCGTGGACACACTGTTGAAATTCCTCCACCAGCATCAGGTCGCGCAATGCTTCGAAGTCCTTCCCGACTCCTTTTGACTCACACCACCGATCAAACATGTTTTCTTTCACTCTGGCAAACTCCACATGGGTCTCACTCTCCCTCTTCCTGGCATTCCTGAATTTTTGCCGGTAAGCTTCCGGAACCAACTCATAGGCTTTGAGGATGTGCTTCTTCAATACCTCATAATCTGCACATTGGTCCATTGGTAGCGCCGAATAAATCTCTTGAGCTTTTCCCACCAGCACACTTTGCACTAGTATGGTCCAGGCCTCCTCCGGCCAGTTTAACTGTCGAGCCACTTTCTCAAAGTGTGGAAAAAATTTTGCGACCTCCTTTTCACTGAAGGGTGGAACCAGCCTCACATGTCTGCCCACATCCCAGGTGTTCTGGCTAGGTGTCGACCCCGTCAGCAAGGGTGGTACCTCTCCCCGTTCTCTCATTAAATCCAGCTCCTTGAATTTAATCTCTTGCTGAAGCGCCAGATCACGTTCCTTCAACTCCCTTTCGGCTTTTCTCTCCTCTGCTTCGAGTTCCCTGGCAGCTCTCCTCTCCTCTGCTTTTCTCCCTTCTAACCTTTCCTGGAGTTCTCGTTCCACTCTCCTTTCCTCTGCTTGGTTCTCTTCTCTCCTCTCTTTTGCTTTCCTTTCTTCTTCTGCTCTTTCCTTTTCTGCTTTCCTTTCTTCTTCTGCTAACCTTTCCTGGAGTTCTCGTTCCACTCTCCTTTCCTCTGCTTGTTTCTCTTCTCTCCTCTCTTCTGCTTTCCTTTCTTCTTCTGCTCTTTCCTTTTCTGCTTTCCTTTCTTCTTCTGCTCTTTCCTTTTCTGCTTTCCTTTCTTCTTCTGCTCTTTCCTTTTCTGCTTTCCTTTCTTCTTCTGCTCTTTCCTTTTCTGCTTTCCTTTCTTCTTCTTTGATCCGTTCCTGGCTCCGTAATTGCAACTCCAGTTTCCGGAGCTCAACGTCTTCTGGTTCTTCGGGTAGCCACTCCCAGGCTAACTCGTCCCATGTTCCTAATCCCACCATAGACTGTATCACCGTGGTCTGCAACTCTGCCTTCCTCAAATTAGTTCGGACCTCCAAGTTAAAATGTTTGGCCAATTTCAAGAGGTCCGCTTTTAGTAACGCTCGGAACTGTGCCTCACTCGGGGTTACCGCAAAGTTCTGTGCCACAAACGCCATGGTGCCTATCGTCAACACCTGTTAACCTTCACCCAAGACTTTACCCCCAATTTCCCCAAAAATTTACCAATTAATACTTAATTAATAAATTTTAATTAATAAAAATATTATTTTATTATTTTATACAATTTTAGATCCCGGACGAGCCCCCAATTCTGTTACGGGGTCCTCCCGGTAACTACCTGGTCTCGGTGACCCCCGGACCGTGAGAGGAACTCCGCCAGAAAGATATATTATTTATACGCTTTCGTAACGCAATCAATATGACTTCCAGTCAATAAGAAACCCCACCCCAAGGATCCGGAAGAATCAATAATATATTCCCCGAGCAATCAACAACCATCAACAATCAACAATCAACAATTAATCACCAATATTATTAAGATGGCCATCTTATATAGGTGTGTCCTCTTTCCCCACTCTCGACCCCTTGGGTACTCACGACCCCTTTGGTCTCTGTCCCTCACAATGTCTCTGGGCCCCTCCTGACCAAGATGATGGTCGGCTTCTCTGCACACGGGCGGTTGAACGAACCCCTGGCTGACGTGCTCCCAAACGTGCACGTCACGTACCGGGAACAACGGTTGCAGCGCACACCTCCTTGCCAAGCAAAGCGGGCAAAGCAACGCGCCGTTTGTCCAGCGCGCGAGGCCCAAGGTGCGACCCGTACGCGTCCTTGTAGACGGTGAGGCTAACTGTGTAGGACGCTGGGTTCCGTGCACGAACCCACGGCAACTTGATGTGTCAAGGGGTAATTCCTTTCGCCAGACGGGTTTTCCAACGCAGCGTCAGACGCTGCTCAATATCGATACCCTCGCCTCGGAGCTCGGCGAGGAAGAGGAGGAAGAAGATCGTCGCTTCCCCAGGACCTCGTGTCTTTTTTCTTCCGTTTCCGGTCTCCTTTTTCCCAGAAGGGCTCCTGACCCTTTAATCACAACAACCTTTATTCGACTACACATTGATAAGCAAAGACCTGAATAGTAATTCACATGAATTCGTAACAGTATATATATATATATATATATATAACTGGAGCGCACCTGCAGCATGCGCTCACGGTACATGGAATGCCCTTCATCGCTAGAATGCGAGAGGTACAGGCATAGCTGAGTGTGATGAGTGCTGGGCTTTATAGGGTTCTGTTGACAGATTGGTTCCCATTTGTTTTCCTCTGTTAGTTTTCCTTCGGAGCCTTCTAATGCAGCTACAATAAGCTTCTTTCTCTGAAGCGATCGTGTTGTTATTGTGAAGGTAACGTTGAGGTAATATTTCTTTTTCCGAGGCAATGTTTACTTCAAAAACGAACAGCATTTCACTGCACATCCTATTGTCATAACAGAAGGGTTCGCACACACCTGAGGTACGATTCTGTTTCTCATGGAACTGTTCATTCTCTTGACAAAGTGCTTGCCCACCTCAAACCCGCCCCGTTTGTTGTGTGGAAGTTCTGCAGGCTCAATTAAAAACCACCTTTAGAGGCCATTTTTCCCCGCAAGTTGGCCTTTTTCGGGGACCGTGGTTGTTGTTGTTTTTTGGTCCCCTTTTTGAAGCAATGTTTTACGGCCGGATGCCCTTCCTGCCGCCAACTCTTTTTGTCACCTTTTTACGACAAACAGGGAATGCTCAATTAGTTGTAATGTATTCCTTCAATGTTGTTCATGATACATTCTGTACATGTAAAGAACCAAAATATTACTGTCAAACGGTATTAGAAATGTATGACATGCTGAAGTATAGATAGTAAAGACCATTAATTGCGTGGTTCCCAATTGGTGGTCCGCGATCATTTCTCGATAACCTTTGCCAGTCCCTGTTGAGAAAAAGGTTAAGAACCACCGGTTTACCACACCTCCCTGAAGACCACATTGCTGTCAAATTGTCCATGTTGCAAATCGCCTTATCTCAAGGTTACCTGCAAATATGCCAAGTTGCCCCATGTACGCCCGATATCGGTCTCTTGTAACTACACACTGGTATTCCATCTGGGCGACATGGATCAACAAACACCGAGAACCGCTCCTAAAATATGCACACATGATGAACAGTTTTCCGTCTCAGGTCCACGTGTTCTCATCATCCTCAACCAACAAAGTGAGACTTGAAAATGAACAGTTCCCATCACCAAATATCTCCTTGATGAAAAATCTCCAGAGCATTAAATATTGCCATTTTCCAACAAACGGAATTTCCTCATATCATATTACCTTCACAACAACAACTACACCTCCAATAATATGATTGCTCTGGAAAAAGCAACATTACTTCAACATATTATCTTCACAATACATATTACCTTCACAGCAACAACAACTACACCAACTAAAACGGCACTCGTAGAGCGCATAGTCTCATCTCACTCATTCATTTGGAACAAAAATACCATCGCTAACTGGACACATCAATTTTGGCCCATATACCTTTATCATTCATGCACCCTATTATGTCACATAGTTTCTTGGCATGGGTTATGTACGTCATAAATTTAATTCTTCCCTCACATCAGGTCATAGATCGGTTTCAGATGTTTATGCCTCCTCCGACTAAGTTGGCGGAGGAATTATGTTTTCGTGTTGTCCGTCCGTCCGTCCGTCTGTCCACGACAGGTTTGTACAATGTACAGGTACAGTTATGTACAATGATGTAAAGATTAACTGATTAGAATTTGGGGTGAAAGTCTGTAATATGTCCAACTTGAAAACAGCTGAAGTGATCCAAATCAAACTTTGTACAGGTATGTTTAATGATGAAAAGATGAACTGATTAGATTTTGGGTTCAAGAGGTCAGAGGTCATTTTAAGTAAAATGTATGTTGCCATGCCAACTTGTGAACAAGTGATGGGATTTTGAACAAACTTGGTATGAGTATATATTCGGATGCAAAGATGACATGGTTATATTTTGGCATCAAAGGTGAGGAGTGATGTGAATTTTGCAATTTTGGTGAGGTCAGAGGTCATGTCAGGTAAAAATGTGATACCTAAGAACAGCTGAATGGATTTAAATCAAACTTGGTACAAGTATGAATAATGATGTAATAATGTTGGCGGAGGCATATCGGTGGATGTCGTGATGTCGAAGAGTGTGATTCTAGTTGGATGAGCATTTCAATTAAACCAATTGCTGAAATACCACTTCACCGACGACGTATCATTTCAAGACGATGGTTGAATACCAAGTTTCAATTTTTTTTTCATTGAATGGTTTCGGAGAAAATATCTTTTTTTTTTTTCTTCTGTAATTCAATATGCTGCCATATCATGTGACCTATGACATCAGAGTTAGCAATAAAATATTCTTCTTGGGAAGTCCCTCCTATGTTTGTTTTGTGTTGATAGGATAAGCGATTGCAGAGAAAAACATATTTAAAGCGAAAATATATGGATGTGGACATAGATGGTCATTGCAATAGTCTCGCATCCCCTTTTGGGGCAAGACTGATATGATTTCTTCGGAGAAAGATGAAAGCCAAGGCAGTGTATAAGCAATAGGGCCGTTCAAGGCCTGGAGGCCAAAATCCTGCGGCCCATATGAGCTATGGCCTTGAAGCCCGTGACAGACTGCTATCGGCTGGAATCTTTCTATATATATTTGATCCTTGCTTTACACTTAAGGGAACACTTGTAGGTAAGGCATAATGATTGTGAATACTGTACAACACTTCCGCAGATGGCTTGGGCTTACCCGAGCAGGAACATGACGGCCGTATTTAAGCAGGCCAGCTGTCCAGCCAATGGGTGTGAGGCAGTCCTTCGATGCTCCGCCCAATGATTTACTAATACATACATGCATGGTGCAAACACAGTTCGGATATTTAGATATAGATGAACAGTTGCCAATGTCTGGTTATTTATTTTGATTCCTTTATTTTCAGTCTGTGGAAGATGCTTACGTCCCTGTCATCAAGTCAAGTTTTGACAATATTGAGGTAAGAATTTTGTGGCAAAGTTCTTATTTTGTTTGCTCTTTGCAAACATAGCAACTAGATGCCTCCTTCGCAAAGTAATCTCTTTGTAATGATGGGAAAGCATGTGTTGAGTTTCATCATCTACACTCCGGGACGAAAAAAATGAGCCTAGTTAATTTTTTTTAAACATTTTTCTTTTGTCATAACTATTTTACCATACATTAAAAAACACCAGAACATGCAGAAATAACTACAAATCAGTATGAAATAGCTTGTCCCATAGCTTTCTTTAAATAATCTAGTCTTTTGGTCAAACTTTCACAAAGCTTCTTGCACTGAGAAATGTCAATATTGTCCCATTCATTCATGTTTGGCAGCTTCCCAAAGTTGATCAGGCTCTGCAAATTTCCTTACAATAAGTTTGTGCTGAATATAGGTCCAAATATTCTCTATCGGGTTCAAATTTGGACTCTGACCAGGCAGAACATAAGTTTCAGGGACTTTTTCTCCAACCACTTTTAGGTGGCTTTTGCAGTGTAGGTATAGGTGTAGGTGTAGGGGATTTACCCTCCCCCCCCCCAAATGAATGATCATTTGACCAGACTCGGACAGTTAGAGGATAATTTATTATTAAAGATAAGACATTTACACGGAAGGAAAACTGCGGGGGTTCTAGGCCAGTAACCCTCAGTCCAAACACAGCTCTCCTTAATATACACATGACTGGCCATAGTTTATATAGTATGCTCAAAGATTATATGAACGGAACCAGATAAGGCACCTGCCTTTCAGCTCGGAAGAAAACTGTCTCACCCACACATTTTTAGACAGGGTAAGGTGAGAATGCAATAACATGATATAATACAAGAGGAAATTAAATGACAGGAGATGTTTGCCAAGGTCAGGCAAACGGCAATTATAACAGGTGCTCTTTGTTTTCTCACTCTCCCTGGAAGGGCCAACAGTTTCCATAGTAATGGACCAGTGCTGTCTGGTTTCATAACTTTGCTCAAGATATATGAAATCCTCGACATAGGCCGGGGCATTATGTTGTTGAAAAATGACTTATTTGCTTTATCTCTCCAGGAGATAACTTTTGGAGGCTGGGAAGTAATCCTTTCTCTAATATTTTCTGGTGTTCCTTGGCAGTAATTGACTGTTCACATCTTATCAGCTCACCAACACCAGCAGATGAAAATGCACCCCAGACCATGATTCCACCTCCCCCATGATTCACAGTTGTTGAAATGCACTCAGGGTTGAATCTTTCACCAGATCTGCGAAGGCAACGTTCTGGGGCATCGCTGCAAAGCTGAAATCTTGATTCATTACTCCACACAACTCTCCGAAACCAGTCTGAATGACAGTTCCCATATTCGGCCAAAAAGTGCAATCTGTCCTGAATGTATTTTCTTGGTTAATGGAGGCTTCTTAGCACATGTTGAGGCAAAAGCAGCATCAGTAAACCTTCTTGTGATGGTCCTTCTGGAAACGGCCTTCGTTTCAGCCATTCTGAACTCTGACAGTTTCCACTAGCTTTTCTTTCTTTCCCGGAGAACTAAGAATTTCAGTTGCCTGTCATCTTTACTTGTAGTGGCTCTAGGCCTGCCAGATCCCTTCTTCCTTGCAGTAGAACCAATTTTCTGGAAATGTAGACCTATTATAATTATAAGATAATTATCTTTGTTAGGTAGAGAAATAGGAATGTACTCCTTCATGAGCTTGTGGGTTTCAGAATATACCTTGCCTACTTCACAAAGACGAGCAATTCGATTTTTAATATCCGTATCGGCATGGACCCTCTTTCTTTCGAGGCATTTCTAAATTGAAACAAAAAACATGACCTTCGCTAACTCTACCAGTCATAAATTAGAGCAATTTAGGCACTACATGTGCACTAAATAGTCAAAAAACATGACAACCCCCTAAAAATGCATTGCACATCTTTAAAAGTATACTTCTAACAGTAAAAAAAAAAATTGCTTTTTTTTTGTGACAGGACATCTTAAAAGAGTCTTATCTTCCTTTTTTTATGTGTAAAATTTTGATTATTTTTTATCTGCGATATTTGCCTTTAAAGATGAAAGGCGAAAATGCAGAAATTTCATTATTTTTTTTATTTTTTTTATTTTTGAGAACAAAACGTAAAGTGATCTTTTTTTCATTAAAATTGCTGTAAACGGGCTTTTAGCTACTGTAACATGAGTTATTTATTTAAACGGGAATATGTACTGCGCCTCTATGGCTCCAAATTTGAACAAATCAGCCTGGCTCATTTTTTTTTTTTTTTGCCCTGGAGTGTACTCCGAGAGGACATTAATCGAGGAAGCTGAAACTTTCAGGGATTATTGAGGGCATTCTGAAGTTGTCTGTGCAATTTCCGTTTGATCAACTTTTGAAATAAAAATTTTCATCCATCTTGGCATTTTCTTCCTTTGGGGGGAGGGGTTCATTGCAATTCAAATTATCCGAGGTTTTTAACCACGATGTATTTATTATACCTGCAACGGTACCTGACCTATGGGTGGGGCTTCAATTAGGAAGCCCAAATGAAAAGGCAAAATATCAGAAATTGAAGGCTTTTTTATTTTAAATGATTCATATAAACATCCGTTGAATCGTATCACACGCAAATCATCAAAATCTAAACAGTACATGGCGCCCATTTTGAAAAAAAAGATTGAATTCTGCAAAACGGAAGTGGCCGCTACACGTCTTTCTCAGTCAGGCGTTTGTGTGAAGAGTGCACGCCGAATCTCATCACATAGTGGAAGCGACCGCTACACCTGTTTCTCAGTCGCTTTGCACATGCTGCCATGTCACTTTGGAGCCGCACGTTTATATAGGAAGAGTTCGTCAGGAGTCGATCTACTCTCTCCTGGTACGTAGAATAAACAGTATTTGTAGAATTTCAACAAAAGCCACATCACTGTTCATATCGGTAAATATTATTGCATTGTGTTTGGAAAAACTGGAAAATTGAAAAACTTGGAAAAATTGGAAAAACAATATAGCCTATTTTACTCCCAGGGGTCCCAGGAATACCCACCCAGAATATCGTTGCGATTGGTTGAGCCGTTTTTGCGGTACCTTCGAACGGACGGACGGACATTTGGCGAATTATAGTAAGATATGTACATACCGTATGCAGCAGTACACATGCTCTTGCTTCATACAAGTAACCGGGGTTTGTTTTTCCTTTTTCTTTTTTTTTTCGGGAGTGATTGCGCAGCAGTCTGATGATGCACTGCCCAAATAAAGGGTTGTCAGAAGAACGTTTTGCACACTTGGAACAAGGTCACGCACCCGTAGGGCAGGTAGTCTGCTAGTAATTCGCCCAAGGTTGAGTGCAGCTTGGTCGAGGCTGTTTATTCCTGATACATGAAACACCCTGCAACCCATGCCCACAGAAAGCTGACTTCTTGGAATGCTGGCTGCATTTTCCATCCAATAATCATATAACCTTGTTAAAAATACTAATTTAAAAGTAAAATAAAGCTGAAAAAGTGAAGGCAGAAGAAAAAAAATAAAGTGAGTGCCTCTGTTGACGTTTCACAACATGGGCAAGGATGTTTGTGGACACCAATCCTGGTAATCTGCTGTAATAAATGGAGGTTGTGTGCCTCACCTCTCAGTGGTGATTCTGGTGTGGGATCTTTTTTGGGTGGGGCGGGGGGTGGGGGGTTCATGCTTCTCTCTCTCGCACCACTCACCCTGTTTCACAACATTCATACACCTTTCATTCCACGTCACTCCCACTCTCACGTCAGCCTTTTGACTACATCAGGACATGCAGCTCAGCCCAAGGGGAGGGGACCCTTGGTCTCTGCCTAGCACCCCAATAATTTGCACAAGGCAGGCTGGTTTTTCTTTCCTTTAACTACATTTGGACTTAGGCATTGTGTGTGAATGATCCATGGAAGGTCATGTGTGACCCACTTGGATTTTAAGAATGACATCACATATTTGTACCAGGATGCTGCCCGAACCTGCTGAGGTGATGTGTTTGGGACACTGCGTCATTCCTCCTCGGGGGGGGGGGAGAGAATGTGGATGGGGGGGGGGGGCAAATGGGGGTGGGGAGGGGTTAAAGAGCCAAACTTGTTCTCCCGAAGTGTACTCCCTCGTCTGGACCCGTGTGTCATACCTGCACTTAATTCGGTCACTCGCCAGGTGTACATGGACTCCAGGTGATGCAGGTATCCCTTCCACGGATCCTTCCTCTTCTACTTCTGGTGGTCTGCCACACAAAATCCACCAGTGATTATATTTCCCTCCCATACATGCACGTGGGAGTACATGAGGTGGTCTCAAGTTGGGAGGTCTGGTATGTCATCCCAATCGTCTTGAAGGGTGGTGGCCTTCATGGAGTTGTCATTTAAAAAAATATTTTTAAATGGATAAGAGTCTGCACACTTTGGTAATTTACTTTCAAAATGTTGACCCTGATCAGCGAGCAGTTCTTCAGGGATTCCAGGCCGAGACACAAGGCCTTCCAAAACTTGTGCTACCACACATACTTACTGGTTAGAGAGGGAAAAGGCCTCAGACCATGTGGTAAAGTAATCCATGATGATGAGGATATACTTGTTTCCCTGCCAGATGCAAGGCAATGGACCCAATATGTCCATTGCCACCCACTCGAGGGGATGGGCAAGCAGGGGGAGGCACATGGTACAGTTTTATATGTGTAAGGGACTAAGGGTGTGCGTTTGCACGTGCGTGCAAATTGTTGGCTGCTATCTCCACACGTGGGTGGGTTTTTGGAGAGGGATTTTCCCCTCCGTCCGTGCGGGAGTGTGCGTGCGTGCGTGCATGCATGCGTGCTTAAGCGAAGGACCGAATTCTAATTTGGTGTCTGTGCAACCCACGTCAAAATCCAAGATGGCCGCCACCATGTATGTCTGATGCCATGTATGTCTGAACCTTGTGAGCGGAATATCTTGAAAAATAAGCGACGTACCAACTTCTAATCTGGTGTGTGGGTGTATCTAGGCACAAGGAAGAACGCTATTGAAAATTGGGTCGCCACGTCAAAATCCAAGATGGCCGCCGCCATGTATGTCTGAACCTTGTGAGCTGAATATCTTGAAAAATAAGCGACGTACCAACTTATAATCTGGTGTGTGGGTGTATCTAGGCATAAGGAAGAACGCTATTGAAAATTGGGTCAACAACAACAACAACATGCATTTTAAGGCCATGTTCCCTGCTAGAGCGGGGGTTAGCCTTGCGGTCCCCATGACAGTCTTCTCCATTTTGCCCTATTTTCTGCATCTCTCCTTGTTAACCCCCTTGCCCGCATTTCTTCTTCCACCATCTTTAGCCAAGTCTTTCTCGGTCTTCCCCGTCCTCTACTTCCTTCTACATTAACTTCCATCACTCTTCTCAACCAGTCACTTTCATCCTTCCTCAATACATGACCAAACCATCTCAACCTGTTCCTCTTCACAGCATCAATCACAGGCAATATTCCCATCATCTTTCACAATTCATCATTTGTCTTCCTCTCTCTCAACGATACTCCACACATCCATCGAACCATTCGCATTTCCACCCTTTCCAGCCTTCGTTGCTGCTCTACGTTCATTACCCATGTCTCGCTCCCATAAATCATAACACTTCTCACACATGCAGCATACACCTTTCCCTTCAGCTTCAGCGACACTCTCCTCCTCATCAGCACGCCACTCAGTTCCCGAAACTTCTTCCATGCACATCTCACTCGAGCAACCGTTGCCGAGTCTGATCCACCTTCTCCATTCAGCATGTCTCCGAGGTAGCAAAATGTTTTCACACCTTCCAGCTTCACGCCGTCTCCAAGATCCAACTCAACATTTCCTCCATCTGCAGCTCCCTCTGTGCACACCTTACATTTGAATGTAGCTGCCACACTGGTTAATGACCCTCTCAGACCACTACATTTTTGATGAACCCACTCAGCACACATTGTACATTGAATGGAGTTCACTCCGACACCCTTCCTGCACACAGCACACGGCCACTTCCCAGTTCTTTCCACCTCACCACATGCTTTACCACTTGCCATCACCTTTGTCTTTCCGATATTCACCTTCAGACCTTTTGTCTCCATACATTCCTTCCACTTGTTCATCTTTTCCTTCAGTCCATCCATACTTTCCGCAATCAACACCAGATCATCTGCATACAACAACTCCCACGGTAAACCCTCCTTTACGGTCTGAGCCAGCACCTCCATCACAGCTACAAATAGTAGTGGACTTAGTACCGACCCCTGATGCACTCCCACCTTCACCTCAAACTCACCACTGTTCCCGTCCTTCGTCCTTACAGCTGTGCGTGCTCTTTTGTACATTGCCATCACTACTCTGATCAACCATTCCTCCACTCCTAACTTCCTCAATGCCCATGTCAATACTTTGCGTGGAACCCTATCGAATGCTTTCTCCAGATCAACAAACCCAAAAAACAACTTCTTCCTCTTATCCATGTACTTCTCCTGCAACTGCCTCACAATGAAAAGCGCATCTGTCGTTCCTCTTCCTGGCATAAATCCAAACTGCATTTCGTCGATCTTCACTTTCTTCCTTATCCTCCTCTCCAACACCCTTTCCAATACCTTCATTCCATGCTCCAATAACTTTATCGCTCGGTACGAGCCACACTCCAGAGGGTCACCTTTCCCCTTGTATAGAGGGACGAGGGTACTCAGTTCCCAATCCACTGGAATGCGGCCTTCTTTCACCACCAGATTACAGATCTCTGTCATTCTCTTCACACCCCAACTTCCTGCTGCCTTCAACATATCTCCCACAACTCCCGTCGGCCCTCCCGCTTTTCCACTCTTCATTGCTTTTATCGCTTCCTCAACTTCCTTCTCAGTTATCTTCTCTGCCGGTCCTAAAACTGGGTTACTCTCTATGTTGCCATCCCATTAATTCTCTGTATTCAACAGCATTTCCATATATCTTTTCCATCTTCCTTTAATTCCATCTGGGTCGACAACGATTTGTCCCACTTCATCCTTCAAGCAACTCACCCCCATCACATCACACCTCTCTTTCGCTATGTGCTTTGCAATCCTGAATACTGCTTTCTGACCCTCTTCCGAATCCAAGCGTTCTCCGAACATTTTCCTACATGTCTCCTGCGCCTTTGCTACCTCTTTCTTTGCAGCCTTCCTGGCTGCCTTATAACTTGGGTCGCCACGTCAAAATCCAAGATGGCCGCCGCCATGTATGTCTGAACCTTGTGAGCGAAATATTATATCATAGCATGTTTTCTGCGTCTTCCACTCTGTCAACTCGCATCACTTCCCTGACGGGGGACCTAGGCGTAATTCCATTTTTCCTCTTTTTTTTTCTCGCCTCTGGAACGAACTCCCACCCTCTTCAATGCCACTCCACCCTCCTGGTCTTCAAAACAGCTGTCCACCACCATCTCTTATCTTTCCCCCATCCAAAACCTTTATCTTTTCTCCCTGGTTAATCCACCCTAAATCCACCTCCTTCAAATTCATATTTCTTTAAATTCTCCTTCAAATTCCGTTAACTTTCCTGAAAGTCATTGTAGTGTCCATCTTGTTTATCCCGTGTACCCCGGCCCAGCCCTCTCTGTTGCACAGATCTCCCGATGTCCCTGTTCTCCACTGGTGTTGTTTTTCTCTCTCCCCATCTTGTCTCCCGCTCCCTTTATTATAATATGTTCTCTGTGTTAGCTCTTACACGAGCCTTGACTACAACAACACAAAATGCATTTTAAGGCCATTTTCCCTGCTAGAGTGGGGGTTAGCCTTGCGGTCCCCATGACAATCTTCTCCATTTTGCCCTATTTTCTGCATCTCTCCTTGTTAACCCCCTTGCCCACATTTCTTCTTCCACCATCTTTAGCCAAGTCTTTCTCGGTCTTCCTCGTCCTCTACTTCCTTCTGCATTCATTTCCATCACTCTTCGCAACCAGTCACTTTCATCCTTCCTCAACACATGACCAAATCATCTCAACCTGTCCCTCTTCACAGCATCAATCACAGGCTCTATTCCCATCATCTTTCGCAATTCATCATTTGTCTTCCTCTCAACGATACTCCGCACATCCACCGAACCATTCGCATTTCCACTCTTTCCAGCCTTCGTTGCTGCTCTATGTTCATTACCCATGTCTCGCTCCCATAAATCATAACACTTCTCACACATGCAGCATACACCTTTCCCTTCAGCTTCAACGACATTCCCCTCCTCATCAGCACGCCACTCAGTTCCCGAAACTTCTTCCATGCACATCTCGCTCTTGCAACCGTTGCCCAGTCTGATCCACCTTCTCCATTCAGCATGTCTCCGAGGTAGCAAAATGTTTTCACACCTTCCAGCTTCATGCCGTCTCCAAGATCCAACTCAACATTTCCTCCATCTGCAGCTCCCCCTGTGCACCCCTTACATTTGAATGTAGCTGCCACACTGGTTAATGTCCCTCTCAAACCACTACATTTTTGATGAACCCACTCACACTCAGCGCACATTGTACATTGAATGGAATTCACTCCGACACCCTTCCTGCACACAGCACACGTCCACTTCCCAGTTCTTTCCACCTCACCACATGCTTTACCACTTGCCATCACCTTTGTCTTTCCTATATTCACCTTCAGACCTTTTGTCTCCATACATTCCTTCCACTTGTTCATCTTTTCCTTCAGTCCATCCATACTTTCTGCAATCAACACCAGGTCATTTGCTTTGATCATCTTACACGAGCCTTGACCGAGTATTGAAAAAACAAACAAACAAAAAAACTCGCAAACCGTTGACAGTTTGTTTGAATCTGGATGAGAGGTTTCGAAGCCCCCCACATTCATGAAGCCAATGCATTGACGTCACTCATAGGCCAGATGTATTTGCAAAAAGAATATGCTCGATGCGTCAACAGGGGTGGTGGGGTTGGAGTGGCCACACAAGGGTAGTGGGGGGAGGGGGGATATAAAAAGGTGCGAGTTGAGTTGTACACGGGTCGGTTTGGTGAACCTCCGCTGGTGATCAGTGTAAGCTGCTGTCAGGATCGGTGCGGTCGAGGTCTGAAAACTGCGGAGCGACTCGTACACTCTTGACAGTCTGGACTATACACATCTCATTGGCTCCTGGACTCTGACTGGTTCAGATGCTCGTGCAGGCATCACGCCAGGAATAGTTCATAATTATTTTTTTTCTTATTTTTGCTGTTAGTTTTTGTCAAGTTTAGTTTGACAGCAATGAGGATGTGGACGCGCTTTGCATTTCAGGATGCTTTCCAGTTCAATTATTGCTTTTGTACTTTTAAACGGGTAGTTTATGATCTTCCATGTTTTACACGTGTTTAGTTTAGAACTAGGTTACTATTTAGGATGACGCGTCTTGCCTTGTTCTGCAGTATTGTGCGTGTCTCTCCTCCACTGATGTAGTTGATCTAGTATTCATTTAATGACACTGTTCCTCATATTTTTAGCTTCAACCCTTGTTTATCCAGTGAATGCTTTGTCAGCTGGATAGTGTCTGTCCTAGCTCGTGGATTATGGTCAAATTGAGAACCAAATATATATATTTTTTGCTTGAAAAAAAAAAATGTTTGATAAAATGCTGCTTGTAATTTTTAAGCATGCTGATGTTCTCACATTTTTCTTAGATTGACGTGCTGTTTGCAAGGTTGGCACTGCAGGTTATTCCAGACAACCTCGACTTGAGGGACAATTCGTTGCTGAAGAACCTGGACATCCGCTGCATTCGTAGTCTGAATGGTATGCTTGGTGTGCAGAGGTCTCAATCTCCCATTTCCTTGGTTACGGTGACTCCACCTTTTGCTTGTGCAACATTATTACATCAAGCCAACAAGAGTCACCAATAATAAATCTGGAGTTTGCCAAAGGCTGTGATCTACAAAGATGTCACAGTCTGACCGAGAACTCGCACAATAAACGTAGTTTAACAGGGATGTGAAATGTGCATTTATTTATTGTATTTATTTGAGATAACACGGATGTAGCCCAGCTATAACAATGTTCATACACCATGGCACTTAAATATATTAATGTATGATGGATGGTATTGAGGGTGTTCCATGTATATGGTGTTTGTGTTCACCACAGATATTTAGGATTACTTAAATGTTAACCGATTCATCAGGTTCCCACCAACATGTGAATTTACACATTTTGCCTCAAAAGTGGACGTTCTTTGATTTGGGAGGAAATAATCAGACCAAAAGGAAAAATTCTTTTTTTTTTTCTTTATCTTTTTTGTTATTTTTTTAATGTTGAAGGTTCCAGTCATGGACACTATATAGTCCTCATTGAGGCCAGGCCTTAAGTAAATTACAAGAAAAGTGTATGATTGTTTGCGAGAAAGAGATTGAAGCTAGCCCGGTAGACATAGTGTGAGACAGAAAGTAAAACCAGAAATCCTGACAGAGTGGAAGATGGTTCCGGGCACCACTTTAATGCTACTAAGTCCGAACAGTTGTACTACCCTGAGTGGTTGCTGTCTACAACCTACTACTTAAAAAAAACAAAAAAAACAGTCCAACCGGATGGTTGTTGTTTGGGAGACACCATCTCCTTACTGGATGGCCGTTGGCTTCCGAAGCGAGCTTATCCGCCCTTTAACAGGTATTGGTTTTACTCCTGCAGGGTGTCAGTCACCCTCCCCACTGGCAAGCCACAAAAAAATGGTTGGTAGTTGGGGAACTTTATTTATTTTATTTTATTTTCCACATGTTTGTCCGTTTTGATGAATCGGTTAGATTGTTATATTAAATTACAATCTTTTCCATTTTGTTTATCATCTCTGATTTTGGTGAACTAGTTATTTTCAACTTAAATGTAATGGAAAAGTACAAAATATCTGGAACAGAAAACCCAGCTCTGTCTATGTACGACAATCTAGAATGGCTTTTGGGGTCGGGAAGTTGTCAGGTATGACAGTTGTCCGATACAATAATGGACCGTGAACAAATACACTACATGGCTAAAAGTATGTGGACACCCAAACATCACACCTGTATGTGCTCGTCAAACATCTCATTCCAAAATCATGGGCATTCATATGGAGTTGGTCCCCTCTTTCCTGCTATAACAGCCTCCACTCTTCTGGGAAGGCTTTCCACTAGATGTTGGAACATTGCTGCAGGGATTTGCTTCCATTCAGCCACAAGAGCATTCGTGAGGTCGGTCACTGATGTTGGGCGATTAGGCCTGGCTTGCAGTCGGCGTTCCCAATTCATCCCAAAGGTGTTCGATGGGGTTGAGGTCATGGCTCTTTGCAGGCCAGTCAAGTTCTTCCACACCGATCTTGACAAACCATTTCTTTAAGGAATTCGCTTTGTGCAATTGTCATGCTGAAACAGGAAAGGGCCTTCTCCAAACTGTTGCCACAAAGTTGGAACCACACAATCATCTAGAATAATCATGCCACAGCATTAAGATTTCCCTTCACTGGATCTAAGGGGCCTAGCCCAAACCATGAGAAAGAGCCCCAGACCATACTTTACAGTTGGCACTATGCATTTGGGCAGGTAGCGTTCTCCTGGCATCCGCCAAACCCACATTTGTCCGTCAGATTGCCAGGTGATGAAGCATGATTGATCACTCCAGAGAACGTGTTTCCACTGCTCCAGAGTCCAATGGCGACGAGCTTTACACCATTCCAGCCGACACTTGGCATTGAGCATGGTGATATTGAGCTTGTGTGCAGCTGCTCGGCCATGGAAACGCTCCTGACTAACAGTTGTTGTGCTGACGTTGCTTCCAGAGGCAGATTGGAACTCGGTAGTGAGTGTTACAACTGAGGACAGGCGATTTTTACGCACTTCAGCACTCGGGGCGGGGGGAGAGGGGGTCCCGTTCTGTGAGCTTGTGTGGCCCACCACTTCGCAGCTGAGCTGTTGTTTCTCCTAGACGTTTCCACTTCACAATAACAGCACTTTCAGTTGACCGGGGCAGGTCTAGTAGGGCAGAAATTTGACGAACTGACTTGTTGGAAAGGTGGCATCCTATGACAGTGCCATGGGTGATGAAGGTGCATGATAGGGATGGAGATACATGGGTGATGAGCTGCGCTCTGTTTCTGCCAGATGTAGCGCTTTGCATTCAGGCTATGAAGTTGTTTTCGTCTCATCAGACCACATAATCCTTTGTCTCATGCTCTGAGTCTTTCACGTGCCTTTTTGTGCATTGCAGGTACGCTGTCATGTGCCTTTTTCTCAGGAGTGGCTTCCGTCTGGCCACTCCCAGAAAGCCGAGCTATGTGAAATGCTGCAGAGACTGTTGTCCTTCTAGCCTGTTCTCCCATCTCAGCCAAGGATCTCTGTAATTCTGTCAGAGTGGTAATTGGGTTCTTAGTCATGTCCCCTCACTAAGGCCCTTCTTGCCCAGTTACTTAGTTCAGTCGGATGGCCAGCTCTAGGAAGAGTCTGGGTAGTTCCATGTTCTTTCCATTTCCGAATGATGGAGGTCACTGTGCTCTTTTGAACTTTTAACACTAGAAATTGTTTTATACCCTTTCATATATCCATGCCGCCTCGCAATTCGATGTCGGAGTTCTTCGTGCAGTACCTTCGACTTCACGGTAGAGTTTCATGCTGACATGCACTGTCAACTGTGGGACCCTATGTGGAAAGGTGTGTTTCTTTCTAAATTGTGTCCATTCAATTGAATTGGCCACAGGTGGAGTGGACTCCATTGAAGTTGTAGAGTCATCTCAACGATGATCAGCAGAAATAGGATGCACCTGAGCTCAATTTGGAGTGTTATAGCAAAGGGATTGAATATTTATTGACTCAAGATATTTCAGCTTTTCATTTTGAATTGTTTTGTAAAAATTTCGATTTTTTTTTTTTTTCACTGATATTATTGGGTATTACATGTAGATCAGTGGCAAAAAAAATCGAAGTCGATTTCAGGCTGTGACAACAAAATGTGAAAAAAAATCAAGGGGTGTGAATACTTTCTGAAGGCACTACATGTACAGATAAGATTTTAGCTCTGTCGTGATTCGGTTGTGACGTACCATCGAAAACGTCAGGTCTGGTTTGTAAACGGTCAAACAGTTGTGGCTTTCACAAATTTGTGGGGTCATCACACCAAATACTGAGTTGAGTATGGGTCATAAATTGTATTTAAAAAGAAAAAAAAACTTTTTTTTCATTACAAACAGATTTTCATCTGGGGACTTCGACTGTACCACCTAAGGACATGGAAAGCCCATATACCTCTTTACCTAAACATTTAAAATTCATGCTTTGTGCCTCAAATGGTAAAAAACAAAAGGTTCCACTTTTAACTGGTAACAGGAATTGCAAAGCTAGTTCTGGTTACATGACTACGGTACATCAAAATGGTGGACTTATTCATTAAATCCTTCAAAAATCTTCTTCTTCAGATTCACCAGTTAGAATGCTTCCAAATTTGGGTTACATTAGCACAGGGTAGAAATGTTAAATTGTGGAGGTCGTGCCGACTGCTTGATCGGAAGTTTGTTTAAATGGCCGATTTGGTTAATTTTTTTGAAAATCGCCTAAATTCCTGAAAACATCTTCTCCAGACCCATCAGTCACAGTGCTTCCAAATTTGGGTTACAACGTTATGCCAGCACTCAGATAAGCTACAGGTGCAGTGGTCCTATTTTTTTTTCTATTGGGTTCAGGGCTCCACATTTTTTTTTTTAAAGTCCATCCATGGGGCAGATAGGTTTTAGATTCCACCTGTCCACCTTTTCGTACTGCGAGCATGTCGGGCAATATCACTTTTTTTGAAATCGTCACCGGCGCACGGGTGTAGTCGGGTCTAAAAAAAATATCCTCTTCATCGCTTCTAATCATTGGCTGCACATGAAAAACTAGAACGGCACTCAATAGAGCACATACCTCCGCCAGGTTGAACAGTTTGTTTTGTATCCCACTGATAGGCTGGATCTGGATTCGGACCTGAACCAAAATCTAATCGACTTGTTCTTGTCACCAAACCAACTCCTCCACCAGGTTTTGTTCAAATCCGTCCATGACTTTGAGATATCGTGCTATATATCGTTTTTGGCCCTATCTCCCAATGGTGAAGAATCACTTAAAAAATTAGACGAGCCGGATCCGAATCCAGATTTTCACCAAAATCTAATCATTTTGTCCGTGTCACATACACTACCTCTCTGCCAAATCTGTCCACAACTTTTTGAGATATCTTGTTCACAGAAAAACATAGACATGGGTGAAAACATAACCTCCATCCACCTTTGGCGGAGGTAAAAACGTATTTGTATGAAAACGATCTTGAAATTTTAGTGTGGTGTGTATCTTGCGCAAATACTGAGTGACTGCAATGCGAACCTTGAGGTATAGGGTAGGTTCTCCTTGTCTTCCATCAACATTTACGAAAGTTTGTTCAGCCTTGAAGATTTGTTTGTTACCGAGTTGATAGGTGGACACTTGTAAACCGTATATAAAAAAAAATAATTTTGTCTGATGAAATATACAGTACTGGTCGCTCCAGATAAATGCCGTTATTTTGTTTATTTAATATAGAACTATTTATGATACAAACATAAATGCTGTACCACTATAGAGAAAAGTATGGTTCTCTTTTATCTCGGCATTTGTTCAATATGACCACCTAAAGTAAGCATAGCACCTATCTGTATGCACAAGTTGCCTATAACCTTTTCCAATGTGTCTCTGCTCATATGGAATGTGAAATCCTGGATTGCTGTTTTCAGCTTGTCAGGCCTGGGGGCATCCTGTAGGGTTGCTCCTTAAGTAACCCCCATAAGACTAAATCGTATGGATTAAGGTCCGACCTCGTCGGCAGCCAGGGGAGGCCTTCGCAAAGCATGCTGGGAAACGGTTTGAGATGACCCTGCCATTGAGTCAGCACAGAGGTAATCTGAGACATTGCACGTGGTGTGGAGGCCTGCTTCGTCATGTTGAAAACACTGGCATCTTTTTAGAAAATGTTGGCGTTACAATTATTCCGGGAAGGATGTCAAGCATTTTTCAGTAGTCATTAGCTTTGACGTAACCATCAAAAAGGAAGGGTAATTTTGCTCCCCGTTTGGAGACTGCGCATGAAATGGAACATGAAACAAATTTTGACGATCATGGTACATGTTTTATGTTTGTCTTTGTTAGTTGGCCAATAATGAATTTGTTAAACTTGTGGGTACTCTGGGTGGGAGTACCCTTCTCGGCCACCTTTGGTGGACCTTGTGCTGCGGCACAGTCTTGCAGATGCATTTGGAGACTGCACTTAACTTTTGAAATGGATTTTATTGATCACAACATATTATACTCCGTATCGTAAAATAAAGGAAGATGATTTGTATTACCAGCTACCGCCAAAGGTGGCACTATTTCAATCACTACAAACTATTGATTGCTACATATGCCTTGAGGTTTGAATGGGAGTTTCTTCTGCTGGAGAAAGCTTTCACCTCGGTCTTTCCCGAACTGGCTGGCCATTCTGAACCATTTCACTGAAGGTGGAAGTCATTTGGAATTTGTTCATGGTGCCGGCCGTAGCTCGACTATTCTTCGCGAAAGGAATCGAGATCTTTAACGTCCACCGACTAATGCTATTGGACGGGATTCCCAGATTAACATCGTCCGAGGAATGGCCCACTTTGTAATGCAAAATCATGCCTGTGAAACACCAATCCGACAGTGCATATTGATGTAAGGAGTCGACCCCAGACAAGACTGCTCCAAGGTAAGTCAGCTATCAATGCACCATCTTATCGGAATTGATTGAAGTTTGCACACTATATAATAATTGCTGCTGCTGATTATTTTCAAACAGGCTAGACTTCTACCAATTAACAGATTGCTGTGTTTTTGTCTTAACTCTTCACTTTCTTATTTCTTTTGTTATTTTAATGCATACGGTACGTTGCTCCAAAGTCTGTCGGGATGTAGCAAAATCTCACAAAATGTAACTGAAGAAATCTGCTCCTCCTTTCCCATCATATATTCAGTTTTTACTGTTGCAATAAAGAAAAATTCACTCACTCTCTTGTGCAACTCCCCTCTCACCCCCCCAAAACGAGTAAGTGCAATAAAAAGATTTGCGACAAATTTGAGCAGGACTTGAGTGATATACAGTCATGTGATAAAGTAAGTACACCCCATGTAAAGTTTTGACTTTTTCAACATATTTCAATAGACAGCTGTTTGATCTTCATTTCAGCAATATTGATAGATAAAGGTGATATAATATAACAAATATCATGAAACATTTACATTTTGTAGTCCATTGTGTAATTTAAATATACATAAATGCAAATTTCGCATGTGGAAAAAGTAAGTACACCCTTGGCTCTAATAGGTGGTATTTCCCCCTTTGGCAGAAACAACCTCAAGTAGGCGTTTCTTATAACTGTCTACCAGTCTCTGACATCGACTGGGAGAAATTTTTGCCCACTCCTCCATGCAGAATTCTTTCAGCTGTGTGATGTTTGAGGGGTTTCTTGCATGCACAGCTCGTTTCAAATCTCCCCACAACATCTCGATGGGATTTAGATCCGGGCTTTGACTTGGCCATTCCAGAACCCTCCATTTCTTTCTTTTCAGCCAATCCTTGGTGGATTTACTGGTATGTTTAGGGTCATTGTCATGTTGCAAGGGCTACCTTCCGTTGAGCTTCAACTTTCCAACAGATGGCCTCACATTATCCTCAAGCAACCTCTGGTACAATGAAGAATTAATAGTGGATTATATGATGGTGAGCTGCCCAGGCCCTGATGCAGCAAAGCTGCCCCAAGCCATAATATTTCCACCACCATGCTTTACAGTTGGTGTCAGGTTCTTGTGGTCAAATTCTGTCTTTGGTTTTCACCAAACATGTCTTCTGGTACTGTGGCCAAATAGCTCTACCTTTGACTCATCTGTCCAGAGCACATTGTTCCAGAAGTGCTGGTCTTTGCCTAGGTGTTCATTGGCAAACTTTAGTCTTGCCCTGATGTTCTTTCTGGACAGCAAAGGTTTCCACCTGGCACACCTCCCTTGAAGATAAAATTTGTGCAGCCTCTTTCTATTGGTAGACTCGTGCACTTTGACATCAACAGTGGCAAGAGCTACCTGTAGGTCCCGTGATGACATTCTGGGGTTCTTGTAGACTTCTTTCAGCATCTTGTGGTCTGCTCTCAGGCTGAACTTGCTGGGGCGGCCTGGCCTGAACAAGTTGGCAGCTGTTTGGGATCTTCTCCACTTGTAGATGATCTTCTGGACATTCAAATGATTGATTTCAAATTGTTTGGAGATCTTTTTAAATCCCTTCCCATTCCCAGACTCGTAGGCATCTATAACCTTCTTTCTGAAGGCCTCAGAGAGCTCTTTTGATCTAGGCATGGTGACGCCGCACACTTCAACAACAGAGAAAACCAAACTAAATGTCAGGTTTAAATAAGACAGGTTCCTCCAAGAGCCTCTCTAACGATGTTCTAATCATTTGCACCTGAGCTGGTGCACCTGATTCTAATTTTAGGTATTTGAAGTAATGATAAATGTAGGGGTGTACTTACTTTTTCCACATGCGAAATTTGCATTTATGTTTATTTAAATTATACAATGGACTACAAAATGCAAATGTTTCATGATATTTGTTATATTATATCACCTTTATCTATCAATATTGTTGAAATGAAGATCAAATAGCTGCATGTTGAAAAAGTCAAAACTTTACATGGGGTGTGCTTACTTTTTCACGTGACTATATACACACTGATGTATACATGTATCGATACAATTAAAACAAATTGATTGCTCCAACTTGTAACGGAAGGTCACTCGTATCAAAAGCTTGTAAGGTGGGAAAATAACTGTTAAATGTCTCCCTTCAGTCTGTATAAAGCACATCACCATATGTTCAATAGTACTGTACTTGCAGTGTGTGTGTGTGTGTGTGTGTGTGTGTGTGTGTGTGTGTGTGTGTGTGTGTGTGTGTGTGTGTGTGTGTGTGTGTGTGTGTGTGTGTGTGTGTGTGTGTGTGTGTGTGTGTGTGTGTGTGTTATATGTGTCACATGTGTCACGCTACCAGATGCGCTAAACATCTACTGCGTATAAACGCCGTTGAAAGGCGGCGCAGCGTGTTTCACCGTTTTCACTTCCGGATTGATCGTTTATCAGCAATAAACTTCCGTAAATATACCTTTATTGGACACAGTTTCGTCTTATATTTCACCCATCGACGGAAAAATATACGATCTTTCGTTCTATGACAGTGGCATTACCTGTTATGACTGTTGAAACCTGAATTTTGTGCTTCGGACTCGACGGGCATTTTCCGCGATTCCGCGGCAACAGTCGCCTGGTGGCGCGCTAGTCGCTACACGTGTTTGTTTAGATAATGATTAATGATACTGATACTGAATAATACTGATACGTGACTGATAATTATGATTGAGACAGTCATCATAGTTTGTGCAATTGATAAGACCTGTACATGCTGCTCAGTGCTGTGCATCCAGTGTGCATGATATTTTATTCATATACTGGACAAAGAATATCGTTTACTGAACAATGCTGTACTTTACTGAACAATGCTGTAGCCCTGGTGTTGGGCTAGTGGCTAGGGTGCCAGCTTAGGATCCTAAGATCCTGGGTTCGAATCCCGGTCGATCGCTGAATTAACGCCAGGGGGGTTGACTCAGCCTGTCATCCTTCCGAGGTCGGCAAATTGAGTACCAGTTCACTGGTAATTCCCTGTTTGTCGTAAAAAGGCGACAAAAAGGGTTGGCGGCAGGAAGGGCATCCGGCCGTAAAACATTGCTTCAAAAAGGGGACCAAAAAACAACAACAACCACGGTGCCCGAAAAAGGCCAACCCCTGCTTTGCGGGGAAAAATGGCCTCTCAAGGTGGTGTGTGAACAATGCTGTACTTGTATGTTCTTTGTGAATTAGGCTCACAAGATAATGACTTGACCTTTGAATCACACTTCTGGCTGCCAACTTAATATCCCGTGGGGTTTTCAAGTGTAAGTAGTATGATGCCACATGCATTTCTTGTCCTTCATGGATAAGTCAAGCCTTGTGTACATACTTCTTGTAAATGGGGCTTCACCAAACATGTGTGTGAAAATTCTATACATGTAGGCCTACTCGTCATTTAGCCTTGATATTTTGGCATGACAGCTTGGGCTGGCGTGCAGATGGCGGGCGATGATTTACAGTATTTGGGTACAGTTGCAATGCAGATTATGCTTGAAGATTCAGTGCAGATTATGCTGTACATAATAAATACAGCAGTATTAGAAGAAATGTGCGTGTTTGTTTCCCATAAATTCCAATTAAAATCAGTGCTGGTCACAACTTATTTGCTCGGAAAAAAAGTGAAAAATACAGAATATTGGCAAGGTGCTAAAAAAATAATTGGCACTCGGCCAATAACTCTTATGGTACTTTTATTTACTTTACTTGTCCAACATCATGCTTGAAAAAAAACCTTTAAACTCTAGAAATTGATTCTGATTGTAAATTACTGGTTGGTATTTTTTGCGAAATTTTCTAGATTTCCTGGCATGAAAAGTTGAAAAACTTGACATTTTGGGGAACACATGAATATTTAAATTTTTGTTTTAATGAATTTGTAATTTCCCAATTTGACCAACCCTGCTATTTTATGAAGGTACAGGGTTGGTACTTTAATGCTGCAGGTATAATAATATAATAATAATAATAATTCATTTATTTTGTATTGCGCTTTTCAAGAAGCCCAAAGGCGCTTTGACAGAGTGGAAAACATAATGCATAACAATACATGAAAACAACAATTGCAAAAAGACAAGAATCAATCGGGAAATATTTAAAGCAAAAGGAGGGAGAAGAAGAAGAGATAGTCAGGGGTTAAATGCTGTGGGTTGAATGTTGAATGCAGTGTTGAACAGGTGGGTCTTTAGTGATGTTTTGACAAATCACTAAACTTTACTAAACATCACTAAACATGACAAGTTGAACTTTAGTGATGGTGGTATAACTCGAAATCCATAATTTGAGCATCTGGTACAAGAATCTGGTGGCGTGACATATATATATATATGTATATATATATAGATATAGATATATATGGATATATATAGATATAGATAGATATAGATAGATATATAGATATATATATATATATAGATATATATATATAGATATATATAGATATGTATAGATATATATATATATATAGATATATATATATAGATATATATATAGATATATATGTAGATATATAATATATAGATAGATATATAGATAGATATATATATAGATAGATATATAGATAGAGAGAGAGAGAGAGAGAGAGAGAGAGATAGATAGAGAGAGATAGATAGATAGATATAGATGGATGGAGAGATGAGATGAGTTGAGTTTGTGGGTCATAAGCGCCACCCTTTCTACAGGCCATGCCTCTTCCTCAGTATCATTACCCAGGTGCCACCATTTTGGTCAATTCACATTGCACTGACATCTCATAGGCCTCCGGTTTACATTTGAAGAATCTTCTATTATTGAGTAATAAAGTTAGTGGATGTACGTGTGCATATTTTGAGAGATGAGTGCCTCCTGAGAAGAATAAGGTAAATGATGTGTTGTGGTGTCTCACGTTTTGATTTTATTAATCTATCTATAATTCCATTAATCTCTGTGTGTATGTGTGTATGTGTGTTTGTATGTGTGTATGTGTGTATGTTTGTCTGTGACCGCTGTTTCTCGACAACTACCGGTCCGATATACTTGAAACTTGCCAGGTATATTGCTGGGGACCCGAGGATGTGCCTTTTCAAGGTTTGAAATTAATCGGACAAGTAGTTACCGAGCTATGGCGATTTCTTTATCAAACACCGCAAGCCGTTCGCTTTGGACCAAACCATTTCATGTAAATAGAGGGGGGGGGTTCTGTGGTCGTTGCGAATGGACCAAACCATTCATGTAAATAGAGGGGGGGGTTCTGTGGTCGTTACTGCCACGTGGTTTCAAAGTTTTTTTTTGTTGTTGTTGTTTGCACGCATGTTTTTTTGCACCCACGTACGGGCACGCCCTAGGATGTTTACACACACACACACCCCTACACAAATTTTTTTTTTTTTTTTTTTTTTTGGCAAGGAACGGGCACCCACGTACGGGCACGTCCTAGCTTATATATAGTACGGGCATGCCCTAGTCTATCTATAATTCCATTAATCTCTGTGTGTATGTTTGTCTGTGACCGCTGTTTCTCGACAACTACCGGTCCGATATACTTGAAACTTGCCAGGTATATTGCTGGGGACCCGAGGATGTGCCTTTTCAAGGTTTGAAATTAATCGGACAAGTAGTTACCGAGCTATGGCGATTTAGCCGTTCGCTTTGGCGTTGCGAATGGACCAAACCATTTCATGTAAATAGAGGGGGGGGGGGGGGGGGGTTCTGTGGTCGTTGCGAATGGACCAAACCATTTCATGTAAATAGAGGGGGGGGATTGTCACTGTACTCGCAAGCCGTTCGCCGTTCGCTTTGGCGTTGCGAATGGACCAAACCATTTCATGGACCAAACCATTTCATGTAAATAGAGGGGGGGGGGGGGATTGTCACCGTACTCGCACCCACGTACGGGCATTGCACCCACGTACGGGCATGCCCTAGTGTTTCAAATTCCGCCATGTTTTGAGGCCTAACAAAGTTGAACCCTTTCAGACTGACGATCGCACGATTTAGGCTTATGATATCATTTTTGACTGTCGCTGATGTAGTTCGACTCGACTAAAATAAATCCCGAGAAAATCAGACAAAATTAGACGTTTTTAGACAACTAACGTATCCTCATTTTAAATAATTAGATTTGTGTCTTACAGGTGATTGCTTATTTGGAATGTCTATTTAATCTGTGTTTGCATTTTTAGAGGTTGCTTGAGGTGTTCTGAATTGAATTGGGAGAAATCTGGGGGAAAATGAATTTTTGTTTTATTTATTTATTTTCTTTTAATATGGGGAAAATGAATGGGTCCCTGCTGCTGTTTCGTGAGATGCATACATGCTATATCGGTCCTCTTTGAAAACTCTTCCTGGCTGTGGGGAAGAGGAGGGAGGTGAGGGGGGGGAATGCGAGGCAGAGGTGAGGGGGTTTGAGGAGGGAGGCAGAAAGGGGGGGAGTGGGGGGGGGGGGGAAGGGAGAGGAAGAGGGTAGGGGCGGGAGAGGAAGTAGTGGGTAAGTCGTGTCGTAACTACTTGGTCATTTTGCAATACTGTATAGGCCCCTTTTGAGATTGGTGGGTGGAGGAGGCAGAGAGGGTGGGGAGGTAAGGGGGAATTGCTGAGGTATTTGTCACATTTTACATTATGTGGAATTTCTACTGTCATTGACATTGTGTATGGTTTGGGAGGGGGGGGGGGGGGGCATTTCAAAACCATATTTTGGTATTCTCTTCGGATTGTGAGCTTGCTTTTGATCTTGACATCCCTTTTTTTTTTTTTTTTTTTTTTTTTTTTTTTTTCCTTGATGATAATTTTTTTTTTTTTTTTTTCTTCTTCAGGTTGTCGGGTTACCGATGAGATTTTGCACTTGGTACCCAATGTTGAAAACTTCAGGATGGCACTACGAGCGATAAAGCTTTGGGCAAAACGTGAGTCTGGTCCATTTTTATTGATAACCAGAGTGTAACAGTCACTTCTTTTTAATTGTTTCACTCTTTTAGCTTTGTCCTTAAAGGAAAAAATTCTACTTAAATCTGTATTCAAATCGTTTTTTTCCATAAGGACGAGGAATTTACTCGAATATGCTGGGATTTCTGGGTGGTGTATCATGGGCGATGCTAGTGGCGCGCACATGCCAACTTTATCCAAATGCCATTGCCTCCACACTTGTGCACAAGTTCTTCCTTGTCTTTTCAAAGTGGTGAGTGCTTTTGGTCTTGTTAAATGTGACTTGTTCATGCATAGCTGGCTTTGCTTTTATTGTGGTTTTTAATTTTTTGAGGCTGGTTTGATGTTGTGCCGTCGTTCATGTATGCCTTTTTTTTTTTTTTTTTTCAGGGAGTGGCCAAAGCCGGTTCTGTTGAAACAGCCAGAGGAATGCAACCTCAGCCTGCCTGTGTGGGATCCAAGGGTATATCACAAAGTCCACCCCTCTGTTCACGTCCACTCCTTTGGCTGACTTTTTTTTTTTTTTTTGGTCAAAACGTTTTGAAAATGTTTGTGTATTTCTCCACAAAATCTGGGCTCATGGAAAAGCTAGGTGATGGATGATAGATTAACTCGGTCAGTGAGGTGGTTGGTAAGCAACCGGCCATAATTTGTTTGACCCTGTGCCTTTTATCTCTGTATAAAATGCCAATGATGTTGAGAGCCTTGGATTCTACATTATCTCGTAGTTGGAAGTACAGCTTGGATTCCAGTAGAGAAGAGAGCAGTGTACGATTTAGCTCTGAACAAATAATTTGTAGGTGGTGACAAGTTCAGATTCACCAAAGAATGTTGGTATAAAGGGCTGGATTGGCAAACTGCCTTCCTGGGGTTATTCAATCTCTCTATTCTCTCCAAGGCTTCAAGCAGGTCGTGTTATCCTCTATCTTTACCCACAATATTTCCTACCTCCATTAACCCTACCTAGCCAAACTCATCCCCCTTAAGCCATGGTCCCATAGAGCCTGCGTTGGTATACGATGGTCTCCGATGGTCGGATCATGGAGCATTGTGGAGCGTCGTGGAGCCCATCCTGCGTCGACGTACGATTTTGTGGCCATCGTAGGTTGGAAAATCATCTTTTGAAATGTTCAAAAGATGGTCTATGATGGTCCACGATCCTACAATCGTAGAACATCGTACGACCATCGTACGATATCGTACGACAACGTACGGCAATCCTGCGTGGACGCAGGATCATCGTGCGTCCTCGTAGCTACTTTGGGGGTAGCTACTTTGGGGGTATATAAACCCCAGCCATCAGCCATCACTTCATCATCATCATCAGTTCATGCCGACTTGTTTAGAGTGATCGTGAGCCATCGTAGGTTTGGGCCCGTGGGACGGCTCTATGGGACCGTGGCTTTACTTGCAGGTTACTCTTTTATTTTCTCTGTCTATATCTCTCTGTCTGTCTCTCTCTGTATCTCTCTCTGTATCTCTCTCTGTATCTCTCTGTATGTATGTCTCTGTATGTATCTCTCTGTATGTATCTCTCTGTATGTATCTCTCTGTATGTATCTCTCTGTATGTATCTCTCTGTATGTATCTCTCTGTATGTATCTCTCTGTATGTATCTCTCTCTGTATCTCTCTCTGTATATCTCTCTGTATCTCTCTCTGTATATCTCTCTGTATCTCTCTCTGTATCTCTCTCTGTATCTCTCTCTCTATATATCTCTCTCTATATATCTCTCTCTCTATATCTCTCTCTCTATATATCTCTCTCTATATCTCTCTCTCTATATCTCTCTCTCTATATCTCTCTCTCTATATCTCTCTCTATGTCTCTCTCTCTATATCTCTCTCTCTATATCTCTCTCTCTATCTCTCTCTCTCTATATCTCTCTCTATATATCTCTCTCTCTATATCTCTCTCTATATCTCTCTCTCTCTATATCTCTCTCTCTATATATCTCTCTCTCTATATCTCTCTCTCTATATCTCTCTCTCTATATCTCTCTCTCTCTATATCTCTCTCTCTATATATATATATCTCTCTCTCTCTCTCTCTCTCTCTCTCTCTCTCTCTCTCTCTCTCTCTCTCTCTCTCGCTGTATATCTCCCTCTCCCCCTCTCTCGAAGTGCCTTCCCTATGCCTGCCCATTCTTCCACTTCCCTCATGTCATCAATGGCTTCGCAAATCTGTCGTGTTTCCCTGAAGTATAGTTATTACATGCCCATCTGCCCCTTATCACATAACCCGCAACCCCCTTGCCATGTCAACTTGTGCTGACTTAAACAAAATTTCCTCAACCACGCCTCACCCCACCTCCCACCCCTACTTCCCCCCTGCCCTTTCCTCTTTGGCCTGAGGGTATATTGCCTTTAACAGTTGAGCTTTGCTGTCCATTTGTTGTACTGACATGTGTGCCATGTTGCATCTGTCAATCAGATTAACCCCAATGACAGGTTCCATGTCATGCCCATCATCACCCCGGCCTACCCACACCAGAACTCTACCTACAATGTGACTATGTCCACTCGTGCCGTCATGGTGGATGAGTTCAAAGAAGGTGAGCGTGCCAAAGTTTCCTTTTTAAATATGGCCTTCATTCCTTTGTAAGCCATTGTAATTGTAATTTTATGTGGGCTCACATGTTGAACTGTTTCTCCATATAAAAGCTCGTGGTTATGAAGCCTTTTGGAGCAGTGTGCTGCAGAGGAGGCAGGGACCAATGTAAACTCTTGATAGTAATTTCATTTTCCTCATATCTTTGTTGGCCTTCTTTCAGTTTTTCGTGTTCGTGTTATAAACCCCTTTGCAATCACATGAAAAGCCCTTCAAGCTAAAGGAGAAGTTTTATATGTACAGTTTCATCCAGCCAATGAAAATATTTCCTTTAATATTAAGGCAGGAACAGCATCTTCGAAGACCTCTAATTGATGTGAACTTGTGGAAATCTCTGTGCCAATGCACTTTTTTGGGTGTAATGGTCCATGGTAATGCATGATTGATTTCGGTATCTTTATGTCCCTCAACTTTCACCTTCATTTTTGACATTTCAATTTTTTTTTTTTTTCACAGGTCTGGCTGTGACAGATGAGATTCTTCAGGGAAAGGCGTACTGGTCTAAACTTTTTGAAACTCCAAGCTTTTTCCAAAAATACAAGTAAGGCCTTTCAACTTTTGATAGTGATTTGTACAAATTATAACTTAAAAATTCCTTGATGTTTTTCTACTTTTCTTTTTCTGCAGACATTACATAGTTCTTACTGCCAGTGCTTTAACAGAAGAACAACACCTTGAGTGGTAAGTTGTGTACAATTTTGTACAATTGTCTGTGAAATGCCATTCTCCTAGTCTTTGTCCTTGATACATTTCAATTGACCTTTTTTCTATACAAAATCTGGGCTGATGAAAGAGCGAGGTGATCGGCAAATAGGCAATGTGGCAACAGGTGGACCCAGCAAGAGCATAGAGGAGGGAAACCAGTAACCTGCAAGAGGTTGGTTTGCGTTGTAGCGGTGGGGTGGATTTGCAAGTAACCCCAGAAGATGGAGGAATATTTTCAATAAAGTTGGGCGACTTTCAAACAAATTTTAATTTTATTGGGCTCTTCAGAGTGTTAGATGGAATTTTATCCAGTATTTGGTGCCGGCAATCAAGATTGAGATTCGCAGCAATGCTCGTCCAAAGCCACTGTGATTGACATGAGTGGAGCTAGCACTTCAGCTGTAGACGGTATGGACAGTATCCCTTGTACATCTAATTGCTCTGTTTATTTTATAACTTTTCGTAATTGCACTGTGCGAATTAAGTCTGTGGAGAATCGTACACAGAAAATCTGGGTTTAGTGAATTTTTTAAAACTCAACTTAACCCTGACTTTTTCTATAATTTACGACATTCAATATTTTTTCCCGTTTGAAGTCACTAATTCCATCAGTTTTCTTTGATCTTGGAAAATCCTGCAAACATGAGATTGTCATCCATCTTTAAGTTGTCCAGTAAATTATTGTGCAGATATCAGGCATGGTTGATGGTTTCTAACAAAAAATTCCAGAAAGGGCTTTTTTTTTTTCGGAGATCTGGCTGACTGATTATTTGAGGAACCCCAGAGAACTTTGCTTCCTTTTATTCCGCCGAGGCTGAGCAAGTCGAGGTCAAGGCAGTTTATTCCTGGTACGTGAAACCTGCAACCCATGCCTGCAAAAAACTAATTTTTTGAAATGCTGGCCACACTTTCTCTCCAATTATCATATTGCTTTGTAATATGTGCTCTGATGTTGAAAGTTTTGTGTTGATCATTCAAGCGGTTGCTGAGAAAACAAATTTATAAACAAAGAGAATAAATGTGAAAAGGTGAGGGCCTTGGCCGACATTCCACATCGCCAATGATGGTTGTTGACACTCATTACTAGTTTATTTATTTATTTTGGCAATCTTCTCCCTCCCATGATCCACAGGGTTGGATTGGTGGAGTCGAAGATCCGGATCCTCGTGGGAAACCTAGAAAGGAATGAATACATCACTTTGGCACACATCAACCCCCAGTCCTTTCCCAGCTCCAAGGAGGGGTCACCAAAGTAGGATAACATGATTATGTGTGACTTAAGTAGAGTAGGACTTGGGTTAACATGAAAACCAAAACTTTCAATTAAGTGCAGAGATGCGAAACTACCTAGTTAAAATGGTGGCTCTTGAAATTTGCTCAAGCTGAAAGTATCTTGTACCTTGTCTCTATTAGTAGTTTGGGGGCAGTTCTCATCATTTCTGGTGTTCAAGTTCATTCCTACCATTATCGTCTCTGTTGTCACTTCCCAGCATCCAGTATGATATAATTTTACTATTTCTGTGTGTTGGATCTATGCAGGCTTACGTGTGATACATCACTGAACTTTTCCTGATGGTGTGGTAATGGTGGACAGTGTGGATGTCTTTTTCTGTTGTCATTAACGTTCTTCGTTCAAAATCCGGTAAATTGAGACCTTTCAGGACGAGAGTGAAACAGTGCAAACCAGTGTATTGAGACAATGAATCAGATGCTGTAAATTTTGCAAATACCTTAGTCTGCTTTTTTGAATCTCCATTTTTACCTTCACCACTGAGGGTGGATGACGTTTGTTTTCACCCCTGTCTGTCTGTCTGTCTGTCTGTCTTTATATGTCTCTGTGAGCAGGAAATCTCGAGTTATGGACTGCTTTGGACGAATTTTGGTGGACAGCTTAGGTGTGTGAAAAGGACGAATTGATTTGATTTTGGTGAAGATCCAGATACTCTTTTTTTTTTTTTTTGCGTTTCTTCACCGTTGAGAGAAGATAGGGCCAAAAACGATGCATTGCACATTTATACCAACGATATGAAATCGATTAAAAAAACGATATGCGATACAAAAACGATATGTTTCAAAAAGTTATTGGTGGATTATGACAAAACCTGATGGAGGAGTTGGGTAGGTGACAAGAAGCCGATTACATTTTGGTTAAGGTCCGGATGTAGAACCGGCCTATTGGTGGGATACAAAACATAAACTGTTCTGCCTGGTGGAGGTATGCGCACTACCGAGTGCCGTTCTGGTATTTCTTGTGATATTTGCTTTGGGTCACTTTTCTTTCCATTTTGTTGGTTGTATTTTTCCCTCTTTCCTGTGCCATCTGTTATTATTATTATTATTATTATTATTATTTATTATTATAGTGGAACCTCTTATCTCAACTTCCAAATAACGGAAGACCCATAATTCAGGGGAAAAAAAAAATTTCGCCTAAATTAAGTAAGTTTTCCCCCAAGATAACTTCGCATTCATTTTTTTTTGGATAGTCAAGGCTCATGGAAGAGCTAGAACACAGAATGGACACAATCTAACAAAAGGAGGGAAATGCCAACAACATAGCCAAGGGAGAAAATATATGGAGATGTTCACCAAGGGATGTGTGGGTAAGGTTTAGGTGTTGGGGAGAACCCAGAGGCTGGATAAGATGGATTAATTCACTCTTTGAATGAAATAAAAAAATTAATGTGCTTGAAAAAGGAGAATGAAACAATTGCATGGCAAGAGAAAAGCAGGAGGGAGAAATTGTCAAAATTATGCTCGAGACCACTTCGAGCTGACACACTTAACTATTCCAGAAGCTATTCGTTGAACCTGTTCGTAACTTTTTCATAATCGTATTGCTGCCTTGCGTTGAGGTGGTATTACTCCGGTGTCAGTGCATGCATTTCAAAAAGTGCATGTATTTCACGAGGTGGGGAAAAAAGTGCATAAAAAATATCAGGCATGTAAACCCGCAAGCCAGCTTTCCTCTCAATTTGACCGGGAAAAACGCAATCTCCATATATTCAGCAGCCAATACAGCTTTGTTGGCAAGAGACAACAAACGGATCTTTTCAAATACAACTGCAGTAAATCAACCCTTGAGTGCAGGTGTCAAAAACTTCACAAAAACCCATTTGGAAAATCTATATTTTTTTGGAAGATTATGAAACGATGCAAAAAATAGAATGTAATAAAATAGGTGCAACATTTGCAGAACAATATGTCAAATGACAAAAAACGATGAGTGTCTCCCCATGCAAGTTCAAAAAAGAAGCAAATGCCCATGTATTTGCAAAGTTCATGGAACTCATAAGGTGAGAATAAAAGGTATAGTCTTACCTTTGCCAAAGGAATTGAAGTAGTAATCCGATTTCAAATGCGCTAAAACAACCAACCCCTTCTCCTAACCCACAAGGACTTCATGAGACGTCAATGCAAACCGGCAAAGCTCACAAGAGGAAATGAAAGGCAGAATCGCATCACCTGGTAATGGAAAGGATGATTCGGCACCATTCCTTCGAGTTTAGCAATCTTCACCAGGATCTAATGTCATGCTAATGAGGTAATTATGCACCACAACTATGGTGAAAATAACTGGTCAGACCCGAGGACTAGAATGGAAGGGTCGTGTTAATAATGAAATTTTTCCCTCTAACTGTAATTTTATAGATACAAGTACACCCGTTCACTATGGGAGCTGCAGGGGGTCATGTTATTATCATTATTATTATTTCTAATTATTACTACTATTACTTATGTTAGATCAGGTCATTGAAAAGGTCAAATCATGCGTCACCATTCTAAATTCCCGATAATAAAATTTACTTCCGTGAGGTTGGGGGAGGTGGGAGGCAATATCGCAAGTCACAAAACCCCTTGGAGAGTGGGGATATTGTTTTGTAATATCATTATTTATCATATATCATTCATCATCATATTATCATTATTATCATTATCATCATATCATTATTTATCTTTGTTATTTATCATATCATTATATCATTCATCATCTTATCATTATCATCATATCATTATTTATCATGTAATATCATCATCCGGAAAACCCCCTTGATGGAGAACCCCCTCTTGGGGAGGGGAGCAAATGAATTTGCTCCAACCTTCATTGTGTGACCCTTCGTCCTCCTGTCAAGTTTGGTTGAGATTGGATAAGTAACGATCGAATGTATTGCGGGACAAAAATCGTCAGACAGACGGACGGACGGCAGCCATTTATATTGTACCTTTTTGTCTTATGGCCACTCCAAAACATCCTGCAAGTGCATCGTCAATCTCAGATACACACATGAAGACAAGTAAAAAAAAAAAAAAAAAAAAAATCAAAAATAAAATCATGATTAACCAAGCTGGAAATTTTTTGTCTTGAGAATCGAGAGAGTGCAGCTTCTCTTGGCCGTGCTTCGAGCTTGAACGAGTCGAGCATAAGGACAATTAAAAGGTAATTGTAAAACAGGGTTATGAGTTCCATTTTACGTTCAGGGTTCCATTTGCACGGCGTTTTATGACATTTTCATAGAGCACCCTCTGCCCTCCCATGCAAAGCGAGTGACGTCTACGAGTCAATGAGGAGGGGGATGAGTGGGGGAGGTTTTGGATTACTAGGGGTGTGGGTTGGGTCGCAGGAAATGGGAGGTGGGACAGGCCTGAAAAAGTGGCTATGAGCGGCATGCCCAGCAACCACTTTAAGGGGGAGGAGGTAGGAGTATGCCCAATGCCGCTCAGTAAAGCGGAGATAAAAGTAGGTTTGTCCAGGAAACCTGATGATAATAATGTCGTTGAAAGATTTATTTTATTTTTTTTTCTAAATTTATTTATTTATTTATTCGGATTGGTCTGAACAAAGGGTACACCAGATAAATAATATTTTTGGTTAATGAATGTGGTTAATCATTTCAAACAATTATTTAATTGAAAATTTAATGAATGTTGTTATGTTGTACCATAGCCTGTTTATTAGGCCCTCCCCCAGTGTTTTCTCCATTTTCTTAACCACCACCTGTCTCCCCTCCCTGTTTCTGGACTGTTTGTGAGGGAGGGGTGTGGTCGATGTCTGTCAATAATATGGGGATGAACAGGAACATCATTTTAAATAAATATTGTCGAACAATAATCTCCCTTTGTTTTACATTGCATGTTTTGCTTTGGTTGCTGTTTAAATCTTGAACCACCTTTTGCTTCATTCCATTCCTTTGTGTGTACTGTAGGGAGGTGATGACTACTATGTGGCTCATTGGAATTGCATTCAAAAAGGTGGAGAATGCTGAGAATGTTAATGTGGACTTGACCTTGGACATCCAGTCATTCACTGACACCGGTAAAACTAGCAAAGGCGAGGAGTGAAGTGTTTACAAATTTGAAGCATTTCTTGGTATTGAGGTTTCTCACTGACGTGAGCTAGTGACGGCACCACCTGTTGGGTCTGCCATTTTGTTTATAATCTGGATCGGTATCACTCAAAATGTATGGAGAAATATCTGTCGATGGAAGTGGTTCTAGCTTACCCAATGTTAGTCATTTAGACAAGCAGAGAAGGATCTGGTGTATCCAGAAATTAGAAGTCGTTGGGGTCAGATCCCTACAGCTTGTCGGAAAATTTGCTGACCCCCAATGGAGCAGCATGTTGATGTGGAGCAGCTGCCTGACCTACAATTATCTATTAAACACTTCCTCCGACTACACGAAGGAGGCTATGAAAGCTTATAAGAACCTGGATGGCTAGATATATTTTGTGGCTGGCTGGGTTCATGGGATGCAGACTTGGAACATGCCAGAGAAAGAGGATGCTGGTGATGTCCAAAGTAAGTACCAACCAATATTAATCTTGTACACTTGTAAACACATTGGCTTGTCATAAAACCCTGTGGGTCAGATTCACTGTTGATGGTGCTCTATCGTACTGTGAGTCGGGGAACGTCTATGAACGAGTTACTCAATAGAGTCCAGTTCTTTTGTGATCCCATTTGAGCCAACCAGAATCACTCAATGGTCCAGCTTAGCATTGATTGTGAAGTCTACCCTCACAAATATATGGAGTGTGTGTATTGGAATACTGTTTGATTTATAATAATTAGCCGTGCCTTCCGGTCGCTTCGCTAACAGGTTTAAGCAGGAATACTGTTTGATTTATAATAATTAGCCGTGCCTACCGGTCGCTTCGCTAACAGGTTTAAGCAAATGACAGCATGTTGTACTTCACAAAACATATTGCATACCTATCTGTGAGTCTAAATGAGGATGTAAAATGAAGTGAAACACGCAAAATGATATTTTATCACGCACAGTTGCTCTTGCTGCTGTCGTCGTGGCTGTGGTTGTTTGTGTCCTTCCGTCTACTTATATATTTTTCCAGTGCTTCGAGAAGTATTATTGTCCCCCGTCGCACCGCGGAGCGAAAGGGGGACTATGGTTTTCCCCTCCGTCCATGTGTGCAGGCGTGTGTGCGTGCATGCGTTGAACCTTGTGAGCGGAATATCTTGGAAAAACAAGCGTTACGCCTAGGTCCCCCGTCGGTGAAGTGATGAGTTGACAAAGTGGAAGACGCAAGGTGGCCATCTTGGATTTTGACGTGGCGACCCAATTTTCAATAGCGTTCTTCCTTATGCCTAGATACACCCACACACCAGATTAGAAGTTGGAACTTCGCTTATTTTTCAAGATATTCCGCTCAAGGTTCAGACATACATGGCGGCGGCGATTTTGACGTGGCAACCCAATTTTCAATAGCGTTCTTCCTTATGCCTAGATACACCCACACACCAGATTAGAAGTTGGTACTTCGCTTATTTTTCAAGATATTCCGCTCAAGGTTCAGACATACATGGCGGCGGCCATCTTGGATTTTGACGTGGCTAACTAATTTTCAATACGGTTCTTCCATATACCTAGTTGCACCCACACACCAAATTAGAATTCGGTCGTTCGCTTACGCATGCACGGACGGATGGACGCACACACGGACGGCGGGGAAAACCATAGTCCCCCTTTCTCTCCGCGGTGCGACGGGGGACAATAAATGAACTACTCACTTCTAATCCGGTGTGGGTGTATCTCGGCATAAGGTAGAACGCTATTGAAAATTGGGTCGCCACGTCAAAATCCAAGATGGCCGCCACCATATATAGATATGTCTGAACCTTGTGAGCGAAATATCTTGAAAAATAAACGAACTACTAACTTCTAATCTGGTGTGTGGGTGTATCTACGCATAAGGAAGAATGCTATTGAAAATTGGGTCGCCACGTCAAAATCCAAGATGGCCACCGCCATGTATGTCTGAACCTTGTGAGCGGAATATCTTGAAAAATAAGCGAAGTACTAACTTCTAATGTGGTGTGTCGGTGTATCTAGGCATAAGGAAGAACGCTATTGAAAATTGGGTTGCCACGTCAAAATCCAAGATGGCCGCCACCATATATATATATATGTCTGAACCTTGTGAGCGATATATCTTGAAAAATAAACTAACGACTAACTTCTAACCTGGTGTGTGGGTGTATCTACGCATAAGGAAGAACGCTATGGCAAATGGGGTCACCACGTCAAACTCCAAGATGGCCGCCTTGCATCTTCCACTTTGTCAACTCGCATTACTTCACCGACGGGGGACCGAGGCGTAATGCTTGTTATATTTAATTTTGTGTGTTCGTTCAATGTATGTCACATTAATAGTCTCCTGGTTTCACCAGAGGTGACTCTTGGTTTGCTCTCCATTTGTCCGTTCATCCATCTGTCTGTCCCACCTGTGGTTTTCCAGACTTTATTTTTTCCCTCCGTACCCTTTAACATATTAAACTGAACCATGGTACATGGCTTTATTATTAGCTCATCTCGATTCTCGAAGAGATTAACAAATAAAATGGGTCGTGACGTCCAGATGCCTATCCGTCTGGTCGTCCGTCCGTTAACGTTTTGCTATTTTTTCTACTCATCCCTTATCACCCAGATGATTATTCTGAAACTTGACACATGCATACAACACAGTAGCTTGCACAATCGCTTCGATTTTTTGACTTCGGATCATGGGGACTCCCAGGGGTTAACCCCCAAACTTGGGATTCCTACTCATCCCTTATTTACCAAATGATTGCTCTGAAACCGGATACAACCCTTCTACTCGGTGTTCTGCAGGATCGTTCGGTCTTGTGTTTTTCGATTTCCTATTTTCCCAATTCGGATCAGGGGGCCTCCTTAGTCATCAGGTGGAACATGGGAGAGGGGAGGTTACCCCTGAAACATTGGACCCCTACTTGTCCCTTGTGTACCAACCAATTGCTCTGAAACCCGATGAAGTCCTTCTGCTTACTGGCCCGCACAATCGCTCAAACTTCAATTTTTCAATTTCGGATCATAGGGGTTCCCAGGGGGGATTACCCCTTGAAACCTTGGATCCCAACTCGTCCCTTATTTACCAACCGATTGCTCTGAAACCCGATGCAGCCCTTCTACTCGAATGTTTGCAGAATCGCTCGGTTTTGGATTTTTCGTTTTCGTGTTCTCCGAATTCGGATCATGGGGCTACCGTTGGGAGAGGTGTGGTTACTCACTGCAACTTTGGTTCCCTACTTGTCCCTTGTTTACTAACCGATTGCTCTGAACCCTGATACAGCCCTTATACTTGATAAATCTGCAGGATCACTGTCGTAGGTTTTTCGATTTCTGATCATGGGGGCTCACGGGTTGAGAACCAAGTAACGATCAATAAATCCGAGACCGAGTGAGCGGGCTACTGTCTTGTATTCATGTCAACTTTCGGAACAATCAGCTGGGTGATAAGGGAGGCGAGACAGACATACGAACGGACATCACGACCCGGTTTGTAAGGTCATCTTTTCAAGATTGAGATGAGATGACCTAAAAATGTTACTATTGGAACCAGTACATTAAGCTCCAAATCCTCCTTCCTATTTTTTTTCTTCTCCTTTACATAAAGACTGGATTTTAGAACAGGCATCTTTGTGTTGAAATATATACTCATTTTTGTTCCAAGTAAATGGTTTATTAGTTTTCCAACTATCATTTTAATGATTCCATGAAAGCAGGAACCCTTCAAAATGAAGCCAGATGGGTGCTTTAGCAGCTACCCATCTTTCCCAGCTCTTACTCCGCTGCGAATCTGCAGAAATTGAGCCCTGGCTTCCCCCCTTTGATTAGTGCAACCATATGCACAAGTTTTGGGTAATGTAAATAGCAACAGTGGGAAATAAAAAAACATTGTGTGCCAATCAAGTTTGACCTACAAAATGGCGGCTAAACAAAGGTACATGATCTTGTGCCGTCACGTGAGAAACCTCTATAGCCGAAAGGGACGTTTGGGCTGAATACGTTTCGGTTTTTGTCTACAGTGCTGCTATGATTGAGCATGACAATGTGTGCTTTTGTTGTATATAACATATAGACAGCATAGCAATATTTAGGTGTTCCAGCGGCTGTCCTGTTCTTGCTTCTTTGTTCTTGAAGTGTACAGACAGGCCGCCAACATCAGCATGCTGAAAGATGGTATGCACATAGAGGCGATCCACGTGAAGAGGAAACAGTTGTCCCATTACCTCCCAAGCGAAGTTTTGCAGAAAAGGAAGAAGGTAATGGCAGGTGTTTTCATTGCCTCGATGAGACACTTTATTTTTGCATCTATTGCTTGCATGACATCCTTTTCCTTTTTACATGTGTGTATTGGATGATTTGGTATTTGTTTTATTTTTCGTTTTACACTGTCCCTCCCCACCAGGTTTCCACAGAAAATGGTCGTAACAGTGTTGGCAAAAACACACTGAATAGCAGTTTTCTGGATTCTTCCCGTGAGTCAGACAATGGTGCGCTGTTCACCTCTCCTCCGACCACAAAGAGCGTTGTTGCAGAAACCTCATTATCGTAAGATAAAATATCCTTTTTTGTTTTCAATTTTATACCTACTTTATATTATTCATCTATTCCTGTAAGCAATGAGCATTCCATATGTCAAGCTTTATGAAGAATGAAAGTGAAAAACTTTTTTTTTTTTGGCCTGCTTACGATTTGTCACTTATTTTCACCTCCTGGATGGGCTGAGTTGAAGGGGTCAGTCTCTCAAGTTCCATATGATGGCAATTCCCCAGGTTTTGAAACTTGTCTTCATGAGCTGGTTTGTTTGGTCATTTAAGGAATTGCCAAAAGTGGAAATTAAATTTGTGAATGTGTGCTTGATAGGAGACATTGCAGGATGTTTGCTACAGTATTGTGGATTATTTTGAAATGTAAAGGGTCTTCCTGTGGTGTTTTTTCTTAGGAATGTCTCTGTCAATGGCGGAAGCCCGTCACCAGTGCAAATTGCGGATGAGAAACCCCCATCTCCAGAAGAAATGGACTCCACCGTGGTGCAGCCTTCCAGCAAGAAGACCCAAATCCCTGTGATTGGAACACGTACGTTCTTTGATACCTATCAGTTTTATTTTTATTTTTAAATTTATTTTTCACTTTGGAGTGTTGTTTCCTCGCATGGTCAGATTTGAAGATTAGTGTTTATTACCCCACGCACGTGAAGTGAAAAGCAGGGTTAAACAATTATTGGTTCTTCTCCGTCCGTCCATCCATCGGTCGATCGGTCTGTCTGTCTTGTCAGTTTGATCGTCAGTTTATGATCAAGGAACAACGCGTTTAAATTGAATGTTGTCTTTTCATTCATGTCGTTTTTTTCATCGTTGTCTTTCATTTCATCATGTTTCATTCATGTTCAAAATATAAGTTTTTCATTTTACCGCAACCTTGGCTCTGAATTCACCCTTATCTTTACACTGTCTGCCTGCCTAGTACTCAAACAAAATTGAAAATCATTCCAAACGGTAAACTTACTATTTTTAAGGACGTCATAAAGGACACACGACAGGGACGAATAGCTAATGTAATGTGTTAGGAAAGGTGATGTAATAGACACTGGAATTAATTTATCTTATGGCTTTTAAAATCTTTATTTTATTTAAATTGAATTATAAATTTTAAGACTGTAGTACACAAATAGCCTGGTGTAATACTTCCAAGAACCTTCAGTTTTGAAGTGCTCTAAATAAAGGTTCAATGGGGTGGTGTTCAGGATTACTTCTGGAATACAACTTTCGAATTTTTCTTTTTTAAACAATTGCTAAATCATTATAACACTTAAAATTTAAATAACTGCACAGGGTATAGAGTTCTATGAACTCTCTAAATGCATATTTTATTGTGATGATGAATGTTTCTCCAATAACCCATGAATATTGGATCCCTCATCATCTGAACCTATGGAAGGATGTGTACCTTAATGATGTGAAAAGGTAGGGTGAAGTGTAGTTACCACCGCCAGTGATGGTGGACGGAGATTATTCACGTCTCTTTATCTGCCTGTTTGTGAGCAGGATATTTTAAAATGTTATGGATGGATTCGGCCGAAACTTGGTGCCCAGGTTGAGTGTGACAAATATGAAGTGATTTAATATTGTTGAAGATCTGGATCCAGATATGAGAAATTAAGTGATTCTTCACCATTGAGAGATAGGGCCAAAAGCTATGTATAGCACGATATCTCAAAGTTATGGACAGATTGGGATGCAGATCCGGCCTTGCAGTGTTGTACAAAGCGTAAACAGTTCAGCCTGGTGGAGGTATGTGCTCCACTGAGTGCCGTTCTAGTTACCCATAGCACGAGAATAGAAAAGTGGGGTTAAGCATTTTGTTTTCTATCTGTGTCCATTTGACCGTCCACAAACATCGGGTTATAATGGAGGAGCAACTTTATTTTAAATGAATCGGAAAACAAACCTGCCGCTTATCACTATTTTGACTCCGAATTAATCCAAATTGTTCGTGCTCAGAGCAGAGATTTTTTTTTTTAACTCTGCCTGTCTGGCAGTCAAAGAAAATTGAAAATCATTCCAAACAGAAAACTTGCTGTTTTTAATGACGTCATAAAGGACACACAAACAGGAATGAATAACTAACGTAACGTGTTACATAGGGTGTTGTAATAGGCACTGCATCAATCGCGGTAAACTTCTGGCATTAATATTTTTTTGTACAACCTTTGTAATCTTTAGTTTATGTCAACTGAATTATACATTGTAATTATAAACAGCAAGGTGTTGAAGAATTAATTCTTCAGGTCTGAAGAGTTTGAAACATTTATTCATGCGCACATGGGAGAGATACATTGAATGTAGTAAACGAGATACACAGAAGCAATAAAATTGATCTCCCTCTCCCGCTATCCAACCCAGAGCTTCATTTGTACAATTTTCAAGCAGGGGACGTCATCATCTTGTGCCAACAGGGGAGATAAGACATACTTTCACCATGAGGCATGCTTTTGTGAACAATCCTATTTGCACAAACAGGTGTTCTCAAAGCAAAACTTTTAAGAGATAAGCACACACAGGCATAGAGAAGCTTTGTTGTATCCAGCCTTACATGAACTGGTTTTAACGATCTGATGGGCAATGCCTTTGATAAGGAATGTTTTTTCTGGGAAACTCAGGCCTTTTTCCTCCTAATCATTCACAGGGGATGTTGATAATCTACAAAGTCATCTCAGCACCTCTTAGAGCATTCATTATTTGGAGTTGGAGCTGCAAGCCAGCAGTTAATTTTTAGCACAGCATTTATTTAATGTGTGACTTTATTCAAAGTTGAATTTATACTTCTACAGTGTTCTGTGAACTCTCTAGTAATAAAATATTTTTGCCACAACTTATTTGAGGAGAGTTGGCACTGGAGTGGTATTGTGACATTTGAGTGTTATGGACTTCATTTGAACTCTTCATCCAGTTTTTGGTTTATTTTGCAGCTTTTGCTTTTCCATCTTTAATGATACCAAATGAATGTGTGTGGCATGTGTGTTGTTTTTGGTGAGTGTAGATGAAAATAATGAATTTTTCAAAAGACTCCATTAGAAACAAACATTTGTTTGCTGTTTGACTAGTCAGTAATTCCTCGCTTAACACGGTAGATGCGTTCCTGAAAACTTAAAAGTATCATGTTGAGTGAAATCGCGTTGTGCGGAAATAATTTTCCCATAATAAATAATGTCAAAGTTGAGGGTGTGCATGTGTGTGTGTGAGTGCATGCTATATGTAATAATAAAAATACTCTGGTGCATTGATTAAACACCAAACAAGGCAGTCCGAAATTCATGTGGTTTACATTGTAAAATATAAAATAATACGGAAATGGCAATAATTACATCTGCATTGCATCAAGATAAAAACAATGCCATCAAAAAAAGATTGTAGTCTTAAGTCAATAACATCACCATTGCATATTTAAAATCACAGAACATACAAAAACAAACAAATGGCAAATGTGCGCTTGAAAAATGGTGATTAAACACACAGGAAGAACAAAAATGAAATGTAATGATAACGAGTTAAATGAAGCTGTGAGTTGGGGAATGGTTGAGTTTATACCGTTACATTATACAACAGGGAAGATCCAGGTTTGAGTTTCTTCGTAGGCTGGAATGAGTGTTTGAGATCGTGTTCCCTAATAGCAAAACTGTTAGTGAAGTCATCCTGTGTGAAAACTGTGGAATTACTGTGCTTTAGCAAGTTAACACTGATCAAACACCATTCATAAATTAATACTGTTTGAACTTTGAAAATGCCAGCCATTTTGTGAAGCAGCTGGAGAGGTAAGCTGATATGAACAATTCACAGTTTGCTTGTGGTCTCAGCATTTTGTCGCCATTCGCAGGAATCCAGGGCACGACTCCAGCACCTTCAAGGGATGCCTCATGTTGTGGCTCCACCAACGTCCGTGTTGTGACCCCAACGCGTTTGGTGAATGCCGTAACTCCACCCGCCATGGGCCTGTCTACCGCTGGAAAGCGATCGCAATCCCCAGAAGCTGGTAGCTCACCGCCAAAAAGGCAAAAAGCTGAAACTCTCGACTCAAGTTCCATGGTGGAGGAAGGCTTGGTGAGTGCAGGTTGTGCAGAGGTGAGCTGAAGGCAAGACTCGGTCGGTTGTTTCAACCCTGAAGCCACTTCAATTGCTTGTCCAAACCGCATAAGAAGGGGCTTTTAGAGTGTTCGTTTTATATGCCGGGTTTTGTAAATTTTGTATTCTGTTTTTTGAATAGTTTCATTGTGCTGCACATTTCACTTTATTAATTTTTATTACGATAAATTAAATCACCTGCTCTCATTTTCAAGATGAAGTGACATTTTGTTTCTCCTCAAGTCGAGTTTCTTTTTTTTCGACTCTTCTCTGACTTAATATTAAGCACATGATTTTTGCAGAATGACATTGAAAAGGACGTCTGTAAAGCAAAAGATGCAGACACAGGGAATGATGTACAAGAGGGTGTTCTGGTATGTTGTGTTTGGTAGTTTGTTTATATTGTTTTCAATAAAGCTTTTTTTTTAGACACTTTACATAGTTTGTGTCATGTGCACAAGCGTCACCAGAGCGCCACGTTCAAAACTTAATCTGAATAAGATTTTGTGAAGTAATTTTTTCCCCGCTGCATATGGCACTTTAAAATGACGTATTTCGCCCCAGATTGATCGGCGCGCATGCGCAGAAACCCTTGGTAATGAAGTAAATTGGGGTGGCCGGGACATATTTCATGCCTCCCAAATATGGATTGTAGAATGAAATGATGAGAAAAAAAACTTTAAAGAAGCCAAAAGTACTTAGCGTACCGGCGAGAAAGGGGTGTGCCTCTGCACAACGAAACAGTTGAAGAACTTCCTGATGAACTCGTCCAAAAAGTTGATATGTTACAGCCTGTATTGCAAAAACTCCCACTGATGTACCCCTGTGAAAGGCCGAAGATGGTGCATTCCAACCAAACCTTCGTGCTTAATACCAATGGGAAGGTCATATTTGGGGGTGTTGCTTCACAGGGTAAGTTTAAATTGACATTTTCTATTCATGGTTGGGTGGGGGTGGAAATTGGGAATTGGAAGCTGCATAGGCTGTCAGGGACGTTTAAATGTATAACCTTGGTTGGTTCTGGGGCCACAAGCAAAATTATGTCAGATTTTTGCATCTGTTGGTAAATAGGCTGTAAGGGACATTTAAATGTATAACTTTGGTTGGTTCTGGGGCCACAAGCAAAATTGTCAGATTTTTGCATCTGTTGGTAAAAGGAAAAATGTGTGTGGTGATAATTGCATTATCACAGCCGCCACTAGCTTATTGTATTAACAGGGAATGATAGAAACCCGACTCCTCTCATCCACGGATATATTCCTCTTTGTTGTATTTATGTGAGTCCGTTTTACATTCAGGAACAATTATAGTTAACCATTTTGAAAATGCCACTCTTTTTGAAAGTATAAATGCTGAAAATTGTGCTTAAAAGATTGTTTGAGTCAGATTTCACGTTAGTTCAATGGCAGGTTAAACGTGCCTGGCGAGCTGAACGGAGTCACTGAAAATGCACGCAGCACATGCTCAAAAAGCCTAATTTAGCATCCATACGGCATTTTGGAAGTCCTGTATTGCCTGGCAAGGCTTGGTTATGTTTTATCAATTGTGGGTTGCCGTAAACCGTACATATTCATCTGTTGGGCTGTTTGTGTGCAAGATAAAGTGCACAGGCGAAATGTTTTTCACTTTATTTCATTGTTTGCAGAGTTGGCCCGCACCGTTTTGTAAAATGGAAGCGACTTGCTTCATTTTTTTTTCTGCCATTTTCGGTCTTCACATCTGCATACTAAAGGCATTACTTGTCGCTGTGTAAACGTTCCACTGGTCTCGGAGTTGAAAAAGTATATGTTAGGGCTGGGCGATATCTCTATCGGCTCGATAAGATACTGAAAAAAAAAAAAAAATCGTCGATGCGAAACTCCATTTTTTTCAAACTGTTGATATATCGGCACATTCGATCATGGAAAAAGTGGTGTGCGCTATCGTAAACTGAAAATTGCGAGATGTATCGTCATTTATTTTAGTAATATAGATGTGAAGGACTCCTTTAAAAAAAAAAAAAAAAAAAAAATGTGCAATGCCACTCACCTTTCATGTGAATGGTGAGAAAACTTCGTCCTATCTCATTTGCCATTATCCTGCCTCATAATCAGGGTCTTCCATTGAAAGATGAGGAGGGGGGGGGGGGGCAGGGACTATTTGGACTATTTTGCACCTGTACAATCGCCACATCTGGACTCCAACATGGCGATGCACGCACACAAAAAGCGCTGCCCCCAAAGCAACAAAAGAAACACTATAGTCAAACACAACTCTTCCCCCACCATTGTGGTCGATGAGCATTAAATCCCCCCCACATGTGCCCATCATAAAAAGATGAGCACAAGACTAGATGAATGCTGGACGTTGGGATGATGTGCGTATCCGTAGAGGCATAGCCAAGCTTGAGACATAATGCTGTAAAGAGCGTGAGATGCAAAGCGATGGAGGACGGAGAAAAATCCGGCTTCTTTAAAATAATTTATACAGTACAGATGAAGTCAGATGTTGAGCCACAATAGCCTCTTCACCATTCTGAAAAAGTACAAGTAATGTTCGAAAATACCCATTGATATGATGTTTTTATGACAGACATAAGCAGGGCTTACAATGAGAGCACAAAACAGTGTTTACATCAATTTCAGGACCTATTACATGGTGATAAACAGCAATATTTTCCAGCTATTGTGCAGTAGGTCATCATTCGTTAAATAAACATCGATAAATTTGTGCCCCCACCCCCTTCCTACTCTGCCCCAAAGCACCAGCTAGCACTGCCAGCTGGTCGCTCGACATAAGCACAAGTGATTGCGCAATGTCGATATATTGCGAGATCATCTATATTTGGGGGGGACGATAATCGACTAGCAAAAATATCAATATCGCCCAGTGCTATTGAATGTTTCCACAGTGAAAACGCCTCGTCTTTGGAATTATTTTTATATTCTCATCATTATCCAGTCTCTAACTTTTCTTTCAGTTTATGAAAATTTCATGACCATCGTACTTGATCGTTGACGTTGATCCGATCTGTGTATTTCGCAATTCGATTTGTGTAAACCTAGCCATTTAGAAGGAACATCTTCCATTGTTCACTTGATTTGCCAAATGTCTTTTGCCACGAATTGCCTTTTGAAGTTCTGCATCTTCATATGCATGTTATTTACAAATTAATTATTTAAAAATAAATGTGCCTGTTCGTGCAATCATTTCCTGTCTCTGCCAGATGGGGACAGCAGATTTACATAAATCGTTTTGTATAATAATAATAATTTGATACGTATAAATGTATTACTAACAATGTTAATTTGGGCTGGCAGAATGGCATAGAGGTATGCACACCCACCTCTAAGTTGTCTAGCCTGGGTTCCAATCTCGGTCCAGCTATAAACTGTCATCCTGGTGTTTCACAGGCAGGGTGATTCATCAATGGACGTTAAACTTGGTGTCTCGTCAGCCGGCATTAGCTAGTGGACATTAAACATTCCACGTTGTTCTTCGTGAAGAGTAGGTCACTACTGCTGGGAAGGCAATGGCAAACCACCCTTGCCAATAAACTGCTTCACCAACAGAGTATGGTACATCGAATCAGAATCAGAATGTTAAATTCATAAAAGGTCATCATTTTTGTAAGACTACTGTTTAAAATTACAATTTTTAAAATTTTTTTATCATTATTGTATTTGGAGGTCCACTGAATTTTAATGAATAAGATAACCCTTGAAACTTGGACAACAATGAATTTAATTTCTTGCGTAGTGTGTACAGTAATTGACTTGCGATTGGTTAAGTTTTAATATAAAGCTGGGTTGTGATTGGCTGTTAGGGCAGAAAGGAAGGATCCTTGTGACCTTTGCATGCTTTGAAGACCCAAATCCCCTCTCGGTGGTCTTCATGTTGTGATGTGAGGTTGATCTCGATGCTTTCCCCTGTGGCAGATGACTCAGGGAGATGTCCTACCAATCACACCATTGCCTAGTGCCACCGCTGAGGCTGATTCACAGGTACAGACATTATTAGTTAGTTTTGAAAGTCAGACTTGAAATAGATTCAACTATGGATTCAACGGCTGCAGAGTAGAACCGTTTCTTTATTCTTTTCTTTTTTTAATATTGCCTGACCTTATTCACTTGGAGGAAAAACTAATAAATTGTTTGCAAAACTATTTGCGTCTGTCTTTTTACATGACGTAAGTAAAATAATGTATGGTGATTACTGCTAAGGTCTCAAAACATGTTGAACTCACCAAGCTAGGTGAAATTCCTTGCCCCTTCGGCTCTTCCTAAACGGCTTGTCCTCAGAGTTTGGCTCTATTAGCGTGAGGCTTCGTCCTGCGATTGCCTGTCTTGCAGGAGCAGAGTAATGAGCTCCCAGATGTATCGTCGCCCATACTACCTGGCATGCAGGTGGTCAAAAACTCCATCCGCTTGAAACTGAACCGGTAACATGTGTGACTCCAGCGCCTGCAGGTAAACTACGGACTGGCATTTGACCGGAGCACTGCATTCTGCATGCCAAAAGCTCCAAAATGTTATTGGTTTTTATTATTTTGTTTGTTTTTACTTTCAATTTTTTTTTTAATTTTGTACTGAGCTTTTGGTGACCACAGCTTTGGATCTAGCCATCCTGAATCGGTGTGCTGCACGCTTTTCTTTGCAAACAGAGAATGCAAGAAGTTTCCAGCCCTCTTTTTCTGTGCTTTTTAAAGAAACAACCAGGAAAACCTTTTGTCCGCTGTTTTTATATTCTGGTTGGGCTGAGCTTAATCATTGTTGTTGAAGCCTTTGGTGTTCATGCAGTCATTTTGACATTTTGAAGGTCACCACCCCTCCTCTTTCTGTGAGTGAAATTTGGGATACCCTTTTCTGTGGAATTAGTACAAATCAAGTTTCTGATGGTTCCAAACTGTATCTTTTTTAATAGAATTGGCCTAGTAACTTACATTTCCCCTTGATCATATACATTTTCCTCCTCCGACCAGTTACCTTAAATCTGTCTTCATGAGGGTTTCACATTTTTATTCATGTGGCTTTTATTTATTTGCTTGACCTGTATTTCAATGGCTGGTTCTTCTTTTCTTGTGCTATCTTTGTCATCTTCCCTTTTTGTTTTATTCCCCTTCCTTTTGTCAGTGTCATGAAAATCTCTGTTTGGTGTCTTCTTCTGCTAATTGCTTTACTTTCTGATAATGCACATCCATCATTCATCACTACTACTGCATATGTTTGTATGTCCAAATTTCCAATGCTATATAATGTACATGCAAATTCCCAACTCATGAAATATTTATTTTCCATGTCTTTGGAGTAGTTATTTTTTATTGTGCGTGTGCTTACGCTTTCTATTGCGTCATATACCATGAATCATCTTCTTAAACAGGTTTTGACAAGATTTCCCAATATGATTTCTTTTGATTTGCAAGTAACCCATGTTCTGAATGATATTTTTGTAACGGATGTCTGTATTGATACTTTTCTTCTTACCCCGAGTCTTCAATAAACTTTAGAATTTCTAGTCTGCTTTTGTTGTCTTTTTCCTTCCGAGGACAATGTTGTGCAACAAATGCAAAAAGTGATTACTTTTTCCACTTCATTTTTGCAGAGAAACAAAATTGCTGTACTTTGTAACGAGAACCAGAGCTTGAAAAACAAAAGAGCTCATAGAACATTTTACCCCACTCTGTCTTGAGAAAAAGGACATGGGAAGGGTCTTTTCCACTCTTGCATTGCATTTCCAACCACGACCTATATTGGTTTTGTTCGTGAACTTTGAATAATGGGCGCAATGGTAACCATACAAAGCCAGCCGATGGGTCAAACGGAATGGTCCAGAACTGAACCTTCTGTCAACCCTTCTCTGAGAAACTGACCATTTTGGAATGATCTTTGGGAAAAAGATGCATACAAACAGATCCTGAGGACAAAGTTGCGCTAGCAGTAATTAAATTTACAACAATCTTTGGGACCTGATCTATATTCTGCATGGAGTGCCCTTTTGTCAGGTTTTTCGAGGTTTTAATGATTCCAAAATGATTTGAGATGGCCCAGTTTCAAATGATTTGGCAAGAAAGGAACTTCATTCAGTTGTTACATATAAATCAAGGGAGGTGCAAAGTGCCCCTCCCTTTATATAAGGGATCGTTTCTCTTGATGCAGCTTTAACATGGGGACTGAAAATTCGTTTATCGGCTTCTACTGGACGAAATTGGCTGCAAATTTCAGAAGTAAATGCTTTGTACGTCGAGGTAATATGTTCCAAATTTCAGCAACGTACGTTGCCACATTCTTGAGTTTTATTTATAAAACCCTTGAATTTATGAATTTATTTTAATAGTTTCCTGTCTCTGCCTCTTTTTATTTTTAAGAAAAGCCCCATTATATGAACTTTTCTAGAGCATTACTTGGTCCCTCCTAAGAACATAAGGGTCGTCGAGCATGCACACGAGATTTTTTTGAATGTCCCTTATTCTATTGTTTGGCATTTTCTATAAGCTATGGAATGTCCCTTCTTTCTCTACTTTGCCACATGGCACATTCCCTTACATAAAGGGGCCTTTTCTGTGCCCCTGGCATTTTTCCCAAGAATGTCCATTCTTTTCTATATTTTGCCACATGGCACCCCATATAAAGGGGCCTTTTCTATGCCCTTGGCATTTTTCCCAAGATATTAATTCCCAGCGAAGCCAGTGCCTTCAGGGAAGGCCTGGGCATCCTCCGTCGTGCGAAGTCTTTCCTTGGCACACCTGAGCTCCTCACCACATACAAGGCTTTCATCCGCAGCTCAATGGAATACTGTTCCCCCCTCTGGGCTGGTGCTCCTGCCTCACACCTAGCTCGGCTTCACGCTGTTGAAACCAAAGCTGTCAGAATCATTGGAATCTCCTGTGATGAAGCTAACTCCGAGGGCCTTTCACTCACTCACCGCAGGCAGGTTGGTGGTCTTTCTGTCTTCCACCGACTCCTCTCTGGCCTAGCTCCCCCAGCTCTCTGTGCTCTGTCCCCAAAATATTCCTACAGGTCGCACAAGATCTGCCAGCAACCCTCTTATGGTTAAACTGCCAAAATCTAGGCTCTCTGCTCACCTTCACTCTTTCATTCCCCATTTCTCCCACCTCTGGAACAAACTCCAGTGAGAATAATTCGAAATTTTCAGAATGTTTCATTTCACTCATTTTAACATGTTCAAACCAAAGCATCCACCACTGAGCTTCACAGCGAAGCCGAAGTGATTTTTGTTCATGCCACATATAAGCAGCAAGGATGGTTGACGAAGGTGCCGACTTCCAAGCACATGAAAGATGACCTCGAGGCAAATTTATCGAGCGAACAGAGCAGAATGTTTGTGAAGTACAACATCAACATGTCTTTCCATTAAAGCCATCAGCGAAGCGACGGGTACTTTTGCTCGTGGACTATAATAGCCAGGTGTGTTGCCCATTTGGAAAGTGATCATTCTGTCATGTAAATTGAAGTGCTATTTTCTACCTGCCGAAAATGAAATGTAGAACACTAAATGCATGCATGAGAAGGAAGAAATTGAATCTATGGCTTCAGCTATAGTGAGGATAGACTAAAACGAGAAGAAATTCGAATGTTTGAAGAATCGTGGAAGATTTTCGTTGTCGGGCGATTTTTCTTGATGGTCACATCTCTATAATTATCCGGGCAATCAACAATAAGTCAAGGTATATGTGGGGATGACCCTGGAAGTCAGATAGTTAAAATGGCTTTCCTTGTTTACCAATGTTTGTTCAAGGCATTAGCAAAATCTGGGTCTAAGGAGGTATACGTGGAGGGGGAGGGGGGGTGGGGGGTTGCCCCCCAAAATAAGTATTTTTTTGTTTGTTTAAAGTTTTATGATTACGTTAGTATGATTGTACATACTGCCCTGTCTTCTCGCAACCATTTAAATTGGTTTAAAATACCATGATGCTGTTTAAAATACCTTTAGTCAGTGTAGTATAGTGCTTTATTTTACCAGGTGAGCACCCCGGGGTATTGCCCCTATTTTTTTGTTTGTTTAAAGTTTTATGATTACGTTAGTATGATTGTACATACTGCCCTGTCTTCTCGCAACCATTTAAATTGGTTTAAAATACCATGATGCTGTTTAAAATACCTTTAGTCAGTGTAGTATAGTGCTTTAATTTACCAGGTGAGCACCCTGGGGTATTGCCCCTATTTTTTTTCATACGATTTGAGCTTTTTGCCATCAAACTTTCAACAAAGTTTTATTATGAGAATATGGAATGGCAAATTAATAATTTCGTCGAGTCAACAACGAAGGTCAACATCACACAAAATTGTCAATTTTCAATCGATTGACCTGAATTTTTAAGAATTTGCATATTGGGTCACTGAATTGGTTCACCAATCAAAAGCTAGTAGGTGATTTTTTTTTTTTTTTTGGTTTAAAAAAAAATAGATCAAAAGGTCAAAGTTCAAGGCTGCATACATCGTCAATTTTCATTTTGTATTTTGTTTTCAGATGCTTTCTAGTTACTCCCGCCACCAAAGATGGATGGAGGTTGTGTTCACCCCTGTCTGTTTGTGAACAAGATATCTGAAAAAGTTGTGGACGGATTCGGATTAAATTTGGCAGCGAGGTAGTGTATGTGACGAGGACAAAATGATTAGATTTTGGTGAAGATCCAGATCCGGCTAGTAGAATTTTAAAGTGAATATTCACCATTGGGAGATGAGGCTAAAAACGATATATAGCAGGATATCTAAGTTGTGGACGGATTTGGACGAAATTTGGTGGACAGGTTGGGTGTCTGACAAGGACGATTCGATTAGATTTGGGTGAAGATCTGAATATGCATTCGGATATGATAATTTTTTTATTTTTTTTAAAGTGATTCTTCACCATTTGGAGATGAGGCCAAAAACGATATGTAGCAGGGTATTCAAAAAGTTGTCGATGGATCATGTGTTAGTGTCATTGTGTGTTCGTGTGTTTATTAGTGTTTATTAGTAGTGTGTGTCATTGTGTGTTAGTCAGTGTCTGTGTTTGTGTGTGTGTGGTCATTTTGTGTGGTCATTGTGTGTGGTTTTTGTGTGTGGTCATTTTGTGTGGTCATTTTGTGTTTGTGTTAGTTTGTCTGTGTGTTCGTGTGTGTGTTTGTTAGTGTCATTGTGTGTTAGTGTGTGTGGTCATTTTGTGTTCGTTTGTCTGCGTGATGGTGTCAACGTTTTTTTGTTTTTGTTTGTTTTTTTTACCATTTTTGAGCGTTTATCGAATTTTAAACAAATCTTTAACATGAGAATATAGAAAACACAAATTAATAATTTTGTCAAAATGTCAACATTGCATAAACTCTGATGCATCGTACCAAATTTGTCTATATTGATCGGGTAGTTCATGAGAAGATGTTTTGCTAAAACAGTCAAAATCCTGCGGCCGGACACCAGGACCCACTCGGTGACGTTATTTGGGACCGATGACGTCATCCTCCCTCGACGCCTTCAACATTGCGTTGCGGGGATGCGTTATTGCCCGATGAGATATCACATCCGGCCCTTATTCTTCCTCGCACATGTATATATTTGCACGATTTGGTTGTACCGGCGTTCCGCACCTGCACGCATTTACATTGCCATAATCTTCATCCAAAGAATAACCGTTATGCATCACGTGACCACTCTCCCGTATCATGCAATATTACATCTGTTGATCATAAATCGCTCCTTAAACCCCCAATGCATGGCAAATACATTTGTCCTAAATAAAATTGATTTTCGAGGCGTAATTTCTCTGGAATGGAAGATTAAAAGATAACCGGAAATGACGTACCGGACGTCCGTAACACCGTGCCTCATGATTGGTCGGTTGTAGTTGCGCCTGACAAATTGAATTTGAAGTACCAGACGGTTGTTTTTCAAGGTTTCCATGATGGCTCTGAAGCAAGCTTTCGATTTCTTCCTCCATTCCGAGGTGGACGAACCGAAACCGCAGAAACCTAATCGTCTCGCCGTTTCGCGCCAAATCAAAATACTAGAAAGGCATTCTCAGGTGTGCGGAATAGAACCGTTGGTTCTGGAGAATTTGCTTCGTGTCATCATGAAGAAAACCTTCACCGTCCAAATTCGACGACGTCTGCTGAAGTGTCTCATTCCGGTGTCCGTCGTCCCCGGGAACGCTCCCGTGATCGCGGTGGCCCACCTGTGCATGGAAACTCTTCCTGCCACTCTTCAGGTACTCGTGGTGCAGTGGTTGATCGTCGTGTTTGACCTCGTCGAGAACAAAGATGATTTCCACGGCCTGTATGGAATGGTCTTTCACTTTGTTCAGTTTGAGAATTTGAGTCCGTACGTGTGTCACCTGCTGTACCTGCTCACCCGCAAAGAGGACGTGAAACGGTTCCGCGTTGAAAAGCTGCTGCGCCTCATCGCTGCGGAGGGAAGCAATCGCCAACCACACCTTCAAGGTCTTCTCTCCCTCTACAAGACCTTCCGCCCTGATTGCGTGCCGATGTCAGTTCCAAGTATCACGAGGAATTCTTTTCCCACCGTAAATCGGGCTTGGGCACTTTTCGTCAAAGTGATTCAGGTGAAACATCATGTCAGATGTGGAATCGAACAACCAATGGCGTCTCAGGGTAAAAGTCTGCTTGAGAGGAGACTCGCCCGCAAGAGACGGGGGGATCACCTGTCGGTTGTACCTTTGCAGCAAACTGGTCTTTCGACGGATCGCCTTGGAAACAAGTCCACCTGCGACATTTACCTTGAGAGAGGCCCAGAGTTGCTGGAAAACTTGGACGCCGTGAATGTGACTCCTCAGCTGAGCGCCCTCTTCGGCTCGACGACCTCTCTCTGCTACCTGAGCTGCTGCATGGATGAGGTCAAGAGGATGCGCATCGATTATGCCATTGATCAGGTTCTCCGGCATGAAATCTGGGACGAAGCGAGGACTCCGCAGGTCTTGAGAGCACAGGGAGAGTTCCTTGACGGTGTCGTACGGGCACAAGATACCCTCAAGGAGTGTTTTCCCAGCGTTGTGCATTTTATATCAAAGAGGCTGCACGTTTGGGACGGAGAGACTCTTCAGCCGCAAATCCTGAACTTGCTCGCCCAAGTTCCACTTTGTGAATGCTCAGACCTGAAGAGGTTGTTCCTCAGACCTCTTCATCTGCTGCTAATGACATCTTCGATCGACGTGAAATGTGCCATTTTTAAGTCGCTTAAACAAATACTGCTGAATTGGCAAACCCGTGACCTACCCAGACTCCAAACTCAGCTGATGAGCTGCACCTATCTCGACGACCAGGGAAGCACGGAGGCAAGAGATGCGGTTGTTGGCATGATCTCCTTTGTGGATGAGATTGCTTCTATTCTGTTACAGCAGGAGGGATACAATTCTCTGTTGATCCACGTCCTGCTGTCCTTCTACCAGACGGTCGGAGAGCTTTGGCCACGGTTAACTGATGTTATAACGATAATGCCGGATTGCATGATCTACCCATCTTTTTTGAGCTACGATCCTTCTTGCCTGGACCGTCTTTGCCAGATCATGTGCAGTTACCGGGAGAACATCGTCACTGCAAAGTCCGACGCTGCTCTTCATAGTCCATACGCCGTGGACCTCTCCACGGCAATACATACCCACAACACTGCTCTGAAGCGCATGATGTCATGCATCTGGAAAGGTCATGCCTTTCACAAGGGTCAGGGGCTCGGCTGTTTTGTGGACAGCAGTCTGCCGTCTACCTCGAGCTTTTGCCTGTATTTGCCGTGGCATCCTGCTCTCTTGGGCTCTGCATTTAGTTACATCGATGCCAAATTTGGCCCATCGGGAAATCTGTTGAAAGATATTGACAAAATAAAGGGCCCAGAGATTGAGCAATTCTTCGAATTCCTGGACGAACAAGGTCTTGCCAGTCTGCGGCTGTTGCTGCGGAAAAGCGTGAGCGGAACCAAGTTGTTCAAGTGACTGACGTCCAACCTTCAATCCCACTGCAATATTAATTTACTGACATCCGCATTGCTTCGATACCTGTTGGCCAGGTTATGAAAAAGCTTCATCGGTCGTTTATTGCAATTCTTGTTCTTTTATCATATTTCTAAATTGTCAATAAACAGTTTTAAATTTTTTTGTTTGATTCTTAATTCCATGACTGATGTCCATTGTAGATTTTCAAATTAACAATGCTCAAATTAACAATGTGTATTTAAACTTACCAAAGCACCTTTCCTGTTACCTTTCAATTTATTGCACCAATTGTTGATTACCTTTGCCACCAAAGGTGGATTGAGGTTATGTTTTCACCTGTCTGTTTGTTTGTTTGTCTGTCTGTTTGTTTGTTTGTTTGTTTGTGTGCAGCATATCTCATAGTTATGGACGGATTCAGATGAAATTCGGTGGACAGGTTGGATATGTGACAAGGATGAAATGTTTAGATTTTGGTGAAGATCCCAATACGGATCCAGATGCGAAATGTTAAAAAAAAAAGAAGAATTTGTACCATTGATATTTCAAAAAGTTGTTGACAACTTGTGACAACACTTTGTGGATGAGTTGGATGGGCAACAAGAAGAAGCCGATTAGATTTTATTTCAGGTCCAAATCCAGATCCAGCCTATGGGTGGGATAGAAAACTGTTCACCTGGTGGAGGTGGAGGTACGCTCTCTCGTGGCATTGTAATTTTATTTTGTGTACATGTTAATAGTCCTTTCACATATTGACTTTAAAAGTGTTTGCTATTTTGACGTTTATTGAACCAATGTTTGAAAATAGTGTTACTGACAAATGACGTTATCATATTTTCAGTATAATTAGGTTTGATCTCGTTCACATCATTGCTGGAGTGTCCACTCCGAGTTTGGGAGGTCGGTGGTTCAAATCCCATCTGAGTCATACCAAAGACTTTAAAAATGGTGTGTGCTGCTTCCTTACTTGACATTCAGCATTTAAGAGGATAGAGCACCAACAACGCTTGGGAAGGCAATGACAAACCACCCAGTTGCCAAGAAACTGCTTCGGCAGCACCAACGATCTGTAAAGAGTATGGTACAGGTTTTGATTTTATTTCTTAGGTTTGAGTGTGGGTTTTTTTTTTGCCTGAGGAAGAACTGAAATCTATCCATCTGGGTTCTTCCCAACATCTTTGTTCCTTTCACGTTTCTTTCTACTTTTTCATATTTCTCTTTATTCATTCTAATTCTTGCTTCTTCTTTATTTATTTATTTCTTTATTTATCTGTCCAAGCAGAAGTGAATTCTTGCACACTTTTTTCTGGAAGTTTCACTCGGCTGTGTTTGGATGGGTTTGAGGGTTGTGGAGGAGTGGCTGAAACCCAAATCCTATCCAGGTTCCTCCTGATGACTCCATCTTTGCTCTTTTTCTTCTGGTTCCTTCTGATGACTCCAATGCAGTATTTGGTTTTCCATTTAATTTCAGCTCAAGTGTAGTTGGTCAAATTGATTCAATCAGAATAACTACTGTATTCTTGGGCTGGTTGGATAGCTCAGAGGTACTTGCACTCACCTGAGTTTGTTGCTGAAATCTGTCACCCTGGCATCTCACAGGTAGGAAGGATGCTGCATAGTTTGTGTATCCATTGGATGAATGTTCATCCACTGGCATTAGCTAGGCGGCGAGTTATTGCCAGCACTGTGATTTTTTTTTGATTTTTTTTACAAATTCCTGCCTGAATGTAGCATCAGCAGCACAGTGTAGCGTCAGTAGTGATGCAACGAGCAGGTTTAATACATAATGCAGTGTGAATTCACTGATACCCACATTCTTTGGTTATGCTTCGGCCATATAATGGAAAATCTTCATCGGTCTTTTATTATAATTCCAAAGTCTCTAAATAGTTTAAAATATTTTTGTTTATTTTCCTTCTTAATCGTGACGTCAGAGTTGAGGGACGGAAAGACATTTTCACATTGATCGAATTGTCTCATCCAGGAGCTTAAACTTATCACCTTATGGACATCGACACTAGCGGACACTAGTGTTTTTTTAAATATTATTTGCAAGGACACTAGTTGTAGACAGAGGAAAAATAATATTGGTGGGATTTGAACCTGGGATCCCTGCATCACAAGACCCCAGATCCTGTTTTCCCCTGCGCCAGGTATTTTTTGGTCACAACCTCGACCTGGTAATCGATAAATTCGAGGAAAAATCCCTGGACAAAAAGTAACCGAAGGCAATGGTGTTCATCTGTTGGTGAAATAATTTGCAATTCGACATCGGATTTCAACGAAGAAGCAATCGGAACGGAAATCACCGGAACTTAGTTTTGCTGCACGCAGAGCGGATATCCGGCGCGTATCTCTCGTTGCGGACCGGATATCCGGCGCGTAGATCGCGTTGCACACCGGATATCCGGCGCGTAGCTCGCGCTTCGGAAATCGCCAAAGGTGAGCGAGAAGTAAACGAAAGCACATGGCTGGTCAGATGCCTCACAAGCCATGGGACAAACCGGCTTTCACGAAGGATCCCAGTGTCCTCCGGTGAGGATTACACGACGGTGGAAATAGACGGTCGCAGTGTTTTTGTGGGAGGAGGATGAAGTTGTGCGGGACAACCAATGGGAATGGCTGTATGTATGCTATGCTATGCTATGGTGGTACTGGCTGAGTTTGTGGTCTGATGTCCAATATGTCATTGATTTGTACCCTTGCTGCCACGGGCGTGATAGGCCCAGCCATGATTTTCATGTTCAGGCTTTCTTTCGCTCGGTAGAGTACCTGAGTCCTTGTACCTGCCTGGGTCGTCTCCTGCACACCCCGTCCCCGGTCATTCTGCGGCACCGAGGCCGCCACCTGTACCGCCGCGACCTGCGCGACACCATTACCCGTCAGTGTCGACGTACCGCCCTCCTCTCACCTCGTACGGCCATCCGAGCGGTTACGGTTTCTATGGAAGCAACGCGTACGATGGTTACAACCCTTACGGCTCTAATTACAGGTAACGGTGAGTGTGTATTTCATGCCATTGTTTTCCTTTTTTATTCGAAATCCCGGAAATGCCGCGCTATGCAAAACCCTCAGTTTAATCAAAAGACTGCATGTTGCACGTCACAAGCTTACCGTATTGCGTGTCTATAGGTGAGTCTCAATGAGAACGTAAAATGAAGTGAAATCTACTATATAAAACACAGTCAGTTTGTGTGTTTGTACAGGCTGGTACACCCACTCACGACCAGGGTGGCAGGAAGGGTCATTTCTCTTTGGGGTATATAGATTACAGTCGATCTCTGGTCGGGTCTCAAGAACATTGGGTGTGTTCATTTACCAAGTTTCTGGTGAAGAGATCGCCAAGTGGTTTAAGCATTCGAGCAAGCATTGCGTTCAAAACCGTTAAGGAACGGCTGGCTTGGCAAGCGCTAGCTAGCTGCTTGGTAAACAGCGGGGGATCACGCGCCTCTCCCCCCCCCCCCCCCCCCCCCCCCCCCCCCCTCACTGCAACACAACGGCATGGATGTGCTGGAGGCATACTCTATGATTGACGACAAGAAGGACGCGACGACAAGAAGGATACTCACTCGACTACGGTCAAATGCTGAAACTGAATTCTCTCTGTGGTTCGATCACGCTAAGGCCATGACAGAATCTGTAGGAGGTGACGTCACAATGCCGAGAGTTGTAAAACGACAAATCCACCGTCCAAACACTGCCGCCAATACTCCCTTGCTCTTCTACCTCAGAAACATGTGCATTCCATTTCTCGACCACCTCAACCAGGAAATGGACACCCGATTCTGTGCTGAAAATCGGGAAGGTGGTGATCTGTTTCTGCTGATGCCATCTGCAATATTCGCCGATACCTGCGACATCCCAGCCCTACATCAGAAGCTATTGCGTTGGAAAAACGACATGGAGCATCCAGCAGGACTGATAAATGAGCTTCGAGACTGGCAGATGTTTTGGAGAAGGAAGCCCAACAACATGCTTCCAAACACATTCATGGATTGTTTCTGCGCAGTAGATGGAGACGAATTTCCATCCATCAGTCCTACTCCATATTGGATGCACCTTCCCTGGAGGTTCCTGTGAGGCCGAACGCTCGTTTTCTTGCCTGCGTCGCCTGAAGACCTACCTAAGATATTCCATGGGAGAAAGTCGGATGGCATCTCTGGCCCTCATGAACATACACCATGACTTCACCATATCCGCACATGATGTTTGTGACATTTTCATTCAGAAACACAAGCGCCGTCTATTCCAAAATAGCATAATTCACGATTAATAAAATAATTCACATTCCGCTGTCCGATCAGATCTCTTTCGTGGGGAGAACCCCCTGCCTTGAGCTTCACAACCTCGACGCACGGCAGTGCCGGGCTTTGCCCAGCTCACAGTCTGTCATCGCCATCATTTCACACTATGGGAGTGCACAGGTCTTTTATAACTACTAGTGAGCCCGTTGGTCCAAATGGACCAAATTTTCATCGCCTTTCATGGCCTTGCAGCACACCTGCCTGCTACAGTGCTTGAGATGGAATAAATACTTTGTTACAATATTATCATTGTTTTTGTTATTAGTCCCCTACCGGTGTACACCGGAGGGGACTATAGGTTTGCACGCCGTCCCTCCGTCCTTCAGTCCGTCAGTCCATCAGTCTATCAGTCAATCTGTCAGTCCGTCACGCAAAGAACAGTTTTCTGGACGTTTTTTCTAAACTCTTAACACTAATGATTTCAAACTTGGCACATGGTTTCCTCATGATAAGTTACAGGTCAAGTTCGAACTTCACGACGTTTCGATCATTTTTGACAAAGTTATGGCACTTTGAACTTTGGGAATTCTGATAATTCTGATGATCCTTAACTCGGTGCCATTTTAAGTTTTAATTTCCTTTAAAAAAGATTTTCTCTGCAATAATAGGACCGATTGAGATCAAATTTTCACCGTAGGGGGGGACTTGGTCCGTAGAATATTTTAATGGTAATTATGACGTCACAGGTCCCGTGGTTCGGCCGCCATATTGTTTTTTGTGAAAACACGAAAAACCCTTTTTCTCTGCAACGGCTGAACAGATCGAGGCCAAACTTTGCAGGCAGAATCGCATACCCATTCGAACAAAAAAGTCGGCGAGCATGATGTCATGCGTCACATGGTTTCAGAGTTATGACGTTTTTAAGCACAAACCTTTAAAACCTAGCTTTTCCCTCATTTTTGATCCAATCGAGGGGAAACGTCACAGATCTGTTCAGCATGTCAGTCTACTAAAATGTCCTTTTGGAATTTGCGATATGGCACGTGGTTTGGCAGATATCCTTAATTAAACGAAAATATTTTAAAAAATAGATATCTCTTGAATCGCTAGTACCTCAGACCGTGAGTTGGTAATTATATAATTCACACAGTGCAATACGTGCAGGCCGGTCCACGGAGCGACCTTGCGGGCTTATCAACGAGGCGAGGCGTGACACACATGTCTCAGCACACCTCAGATCAAGTTTGAAAACCAGCATCAACCGTGCATAAATTTGCATATTCGATCATTTTTGACAAAGTTATGGCACTTTGAACTTTGGTAGGGGACATGTATTGCAGCGCAATACTCAGAATGCTTGTTTATTTAGTAATGAGAATGGCATGCCATGGAAGGACCTATTAAGCTGCTCTATACACCTTAACATGGCGTGCATTTAGAAACGTGGGAATTCTTCTGGATTCTTTGTAGTTAATTAGCCTAATTAACTCAGGAGATCATAACAATCATTTCGCGAGAACTACACAAATCAGAAATTCCATATCAGAAAGCTCCAATAGAACCACATAAAAACATCACACACACACACACACACACACACACACACACACACACACACACACACACACACACACACACACACCACAGACACACACACACACACACCTACAAAATTCATCAATTTATAGCAGAAGGAACAGCTGCGCAAGTCGTTTCACCAGTTCCTCGATCTGACCATTAGTCATCGCGAATCTGTTGAATTGTTGGACCAGGGAAGAATGCAAGGAGCTGCAGAAACTTCCAAGAACGGACGAAATGCCCTTTCTGACGATCATTTTTAAAAATAAATTACCCGGGGGAGGACCGCCGTACTCGCCTTCCAGCCCCCCCCCCACCCCCCCCCCCCCCCATCTTGAAATTCTTGGATCTGCCCCTGGAAAAGAGCACAACCCGAGCTTGTTCCTTTCAGTTTCATATCAAACAGCAGGAGCGAGTTTCAAAAGTTCGCTACGAAAAATGCCACGCTAGTGGTAGAAAGGGCCATGTTATTAACCCAACACTTGTGGGTTATATAGAGTACAGTGGATCTTCGCTCAGTTCTATAAGTAAACCTTACTTCACAGATGTCGGGATTCCTCCAAATTTCTTCATTTAGTGTTATAAAGAGCATTAGCGACTGTTTAAAAAGCTAAGCACATGTCTTTGTGGTTTATTATATTTTTTACTTCCTGTAGAAGCCGTTGCTCTCACGGAAACGCCCTTATAATGAAAAGCTATTTATACATGTTATCACTGCAGGAAAAACGCATTGGGGAAGTGGGACATTATCTTCCTATAATTCACCAAATGTCCGTCCGTCCGTTCGAAGGTACCGCAAAAACGGCTCAACCGATCGCAACGATATTTTGCGTGGGTATTCCTGGGACCCCTAGGAGTAAAATAGGCGATATTGTTTTTCCAATTTTCCAGTTTTTCCAAACACGATGGAATAATATTTACCGATATGAACAGTGATGTGGCTTTTTTTGAAATTCTACAAATACTGTTTATTCTACGTACCAGGAGAGAGTAGATCGACTCCTGACGAACTCTTCTTATATAAACGTGCGGCTCCGAAGTAACATGGCAGCATGTGCAAAGCGTCTGAGAAACAGGTGTAGCGGCCGCTTCCGTGTTTCAGATTCGGCGCGCACTCTTCACACATAAATGTGCGACTGAGAAAGATGTGCAGCAGCTGCTTCCGTTTTGCAGAATTCAATCTTTTTCAAAATGGGCGCCATGTACTGTTTAGATTTTGATGATTTGCATGTGATATGATTCAACGGATGTTTATATGAATCGTTTAAAATAAAAAAAGCCTTCAATTTCTGGTATTTTGCCTTTTAATTTGGGCCTCCCAATTGAAGCCCCGCCAATAGGGCGGGTATCGTTGCTAGTTAGTATTAATATTGTTTTGTAATAGCATTAACAATATGCGATTATCATTAATTTTGTTATTAAAAGCGTCTTTGGAAAAACACCACGATAAATCTTCTACTTTGGAAAAACGCCACGATGAAGCTAATTTATCATTGATATACACCTCAACATGTAACCTCATTGACTGCAATGACGGGGAAAACCTGCTCGGGGGAGAAAACCCCCTTGGGGTGGGGGGCGGGCGGGCGGGAAATGAATGCGCGACAACCTTCATTATGTAACCCTTGGTGATCCTGTCAAGTTTGGTTGAGATTGATGAGTAACGACGGAATGTATTGGCGTCAAAAATTAATTAGACAGACAGACAGACATGAAATGGCGTATTTTAGTATGATGTCTGTCCCCCGTCATAAGTGTAGGTTTTAAAGGTCAATCTTTTACCACAAATGTGTTCACTTCGGTTTATTTTTTGAGGATAAAACAAACTCGAAAAACATTTTCCCTAGAAGAGTAATTATGTCTCTTCTATTGGAAATGTAGACGGTGGCATGCAAACCGAGCCTCAAGGGCGGTGTACAGAAGTGTTTTTTTAAATAACAATAAATCCAAGGTGCAAGGAGTTGTAATTTGCTGGACATGATGTGCAACACACGCAGAGTAAAACAAGTGTTCATTTACATCCCTATGATGTCTGATAAATAAAGAAGATATAAGCACACCTGGCATGAGGCCGAGGCTTCAGACTTAGACACGCTCACGAGGCTGCACCATTGAATAAACTGTTCCAACCCGTCATTTTTGATGGGATTTTTACTAGTATTTTGTAATGCGTTCTTGTTGCTGTAGTTGTGGTTCATGTTGTGCTCCTTCCTTGTACAGTGCTGTACTATTATATATTTTCCTTAGGTTTCATCGTGACGTTGTTCCACATCCTGTACGTCGGTTGGCCGCCAGTATGGAGGCGAAGTGCCGTGGACCAGACTCGATCAGTCAAGCGAAAGATAGTTTGAAACAGTTTTAGAAGTCATCACCACACATTTAACAACAATACACCGTCGATCATTTTTACATGTTCTTTTGTTTGTTTCTTCTGTTGTTGTGGTAGGAGGAGACCTAAATGGACATGTGGGAAGGAGTATGAACGGTTTTGAGGGAGTTCATGGGGGTTACGGATATGGTGTGAGAAATGGAGAAGGTGAAAGGATTTTGGAGTTTGCTGATGGAGCTGATTTGTTGATTTGTAACACTCAGTTCCGGAAAGGGGATAATAAGCTTGTTACATACACGTCAGGTGGGTCGGCGACAACCGTTGACTACCTGATGGTGCGTAGGCGAGATAGGGGGCACCTCCAGGACACAAAGGTGATCCCGGGGAGGAGGCTGTTTCACAGCACCACTTGGTTGTCTGCGACATAAGGGTGAAAGGTGCGAGGAGAGCTCGGCGGGTGAAGTACCAACCGAGAATGAAGGTGTGGAGGTTGAAACAGGTGACAGTAAGGGAGGCATTAAAAGAGAGGCTGAGTAGGGTAGAGGATGATGTGGTTGAGCTTGAACGTGGTTGGATGTCAATGAAAGATAGTCTGTTGGGAGCCGTTGGTGAGGTATGTGGATGGACAAAAGGACCACCGAGGCACTCGGAAACATGGTGGTGGGATGATGAAGTTGGAAAGAGGATTGACGAGAAGAGGAAGAAGTTCAAGGAGTGGCAGAAGGCGAAGGGTACGGGAGCAGAAAAAGCAGAGCATGAAAGTTATAAGGCAGCCAGGAAGGCTGCAAAGAAAGAGGTAGCAAAGGCGCAGGAGGCATATAGGAAAATGTTCGGAGAACGCTTGGATTCAGAAGAGGGTCAGAGAGCGGTATTCAGGATTGCAAAGCAGATAGCGAAAGAGAGGTGTGATGTGATGGGGGTGAGTTGCTTGAAGGATGAAGTGGGACAAATCGTTGTGGACCCAGATGGAATTAAAGGAAGATGGAAAAGATATATGGAAATGCTGTTGAATACAGAGAATGAATGGGATGGCAACATAGAGAGTAACCCAGTTTTAGGACCGGCAGAGAAGATAACTGAGAAGGAAGTTGAGGAAGCGATAAAAGCAATGAAGAGTAGAAAAGCGGGAGGGCCGATGGGAGTTGTGGGAGATATGTTGAAGGCAGCAGGAAGTTGGGGTGTGAAGAGAATGACAGAGATCTGTAATCTGGTGGTGAAAGAAGGCTGCATTCCAGTGGATTGGGAACTGAGTACCCTCGTCCCTCTATACAAGGGGAAAGGTGACCCTCTGGACTGTGGCTCGTACCGAGCGATAAATTTATTGGAGCATGGAATGAAGGTATTGGAAAGGGTGTTGGAGAGGAGGATAAGGAAGAAGGTGAAGATCGACGAAATGCAGTTTGGATTTATGCCAGGAACAGGAACGACAGTCGCGCTCTTTATTGTGAGGCAGTTGCAGGAGAAGTACATGGAAAAGAGGAAGAAGTTGTTTCTTGGGTTTGTTGATCTGGAGAAAGCATTCGATAGGGTTCCACGTGAAGTATTGACATGGGCATTGAGGAAGTTAGGAGTGGAGGAATGGTTGATCAGAGTAGTGATGGCAATGTACAAAAGAGCGTGCACAGCTGTAAGGATGAAGGATGGGAACAGTGGTGAGTTTGAGGTGAAGGTGGGAGTGCATCAGGGGTCGGTACTAAGTCCACTACTATTTGTAGCTGTGATGGAGGTGCTGGCTCAGAAGGTAAAGGAGGGTTTACCGTGGGAGTTGTTGTATGCAGATGATCTGGTGTTGATTGCGGAAAGTATGGATGGACTGAAGGAAAAGATGAACAACTGGAAGGAATGTTTGGAGACAAAAGGTCTGAAGGTGAATATAGGAAAGACGAAGGTGATGGCAAGTGGTAAAGCATGTGGTGAGGTGGAAAGAACTTGGAAGTGGCCATGTGCTGTGTGCAGGAAGGGTGTCGGAGTGAACTCTATTCAATGTACAATGTGTGCTGAGTGGGTTCATCAAAAATGTAGTGGTCTGAGAGGGTCATTAACCAGTGTGGCAGCTACATTCAAATGTAAGGTGTGCACAGAGGGAGCTGCAGATGGAGGAAATGTTGAGTTGGATCTTGGAGACGGCGTGAAGCTGGAAGGTGTGAAAACATTTTGCTACCTCGGAGACATGCTGAATGGAGAAGGTGGATCAGACACGGCAACGGTTGCTAGAGTGAGATGTGCATAGAAGAAGTTTCGGGAACTGAGTGGCGTGCTGATGAGGAGGGGAGTGTCGTTGAAGCTGAAGGGAAAGGTGTATGCTGCATGTGTGAGAAGTGTTATGATTTATGGGAGCGAGACGTGGGTCATGAATGTAGAGCAGCAACGAAGGCTGGAAAGGGTGGAAATGCGAATGGTTCGGTGGATGTGCGGAGTATCGTTGAGAGAGAGGAAGACAAATGATGAATTGCGAAAGATGATGGGAATAGAGCCTGTGATTGATGCTGTGAATAGGAACAGGTTGAGATGGTTTGGTCATGTGTTGAGGAAGGATGAAAGTGACTGGTTGAGAAGAGTGATGGAAATGAATGTAGAAGGAAGTCGAGGACGGGGAAGACCGAGAAAGACTTGGCTAAAGATGGTGGAAGAAGAAATGCGGGCAAGGGGGTTAACAAGGAGAGATGCAGAAAATAGGGCAATATGGAGAAGATTGTCATGGGGACCGCAAGGCTAACCCCTGCTCTAGCAGGGAAAATGGCCTTAAAATGCATGTTGTTGTTGTTGTTGTTGTTTGTTTTGTTTGTTTTTTCTCACCTCCAAAAGTGTTGTCTCCCCGCCAGGTTTTTACAGGGTGCACACGCCCTACCATCAGACCCTCTTCTGGCGGAACTCCCAAAAATCAGGATCGCTGCTCACCTCTCGTCATTCGTTCCTTCCTCCTCCCCCATTCCCATAACCCCCTGCCTGTGAAAACAATTTTCACATTCTCTTTAATCTCATTCTTCCCTCCAGATTTTCAAAACCGATTCGATCATCTACTCCTGTTAACTCCCGCACCCTCAAGCCCACCCATTTCAAATTTTCAGTTCTTCCTTCCTAGTCATATAAGATGCACCGAAGGATAATTTCCATTTCCTTTGTGTTGGTGTACCCTTCGTGTATGTTTTCAAGCTAAGAAACATTTTATGCTCTTGGAACTGTGCAAACAGGTGTTTTGGGGTCCATTCTGTCCTGCATTTGACTTCTTTTTTTTTTCTTTTTTTCTTTTTTTCTCATTTGACATTTTGAAAATACATGTGTTATACATTGTCCATGCATGTAGCATGTATTTTCATTTTTTATAAACCAGAGCATATTCAGTAATCAATATAACAAGACTATATTACCGAAAACCAAACAGGTTATGTTTTCACATCTGTATGTTGGACTGTCTGCTCGATTGTTTGTCTGTGAGCAGGATCTTTTAAAAGCGTTATGAACAGATTTGGACCAAACTTGATGGACAGGTTTGGTGTGTGACAAGGAAGAATCGATTTGATTTTGGTGAAGATCCGGATACAAGAAAATTTTAAGCGATTTTCCGCCATTGAGCGATGGGGCCAAAAAATGATGTATGACATGATATTTCAAAATGTTGTGGACTAGTTGTGACAAAACTATGTGGATGAGTTGATTAGGTGACAAGAACAAGCTAATTAGGTTTTAGTTCGTGCCTGGATCCAGGTCTGGCCTATCAGTGGGATATAAACCATAATCTGTTCAGCCTGGCGGAGGTTTGCGCTCTACCGAATGCTGCTTTAATTGTATGTTTTGCACAATGTGATTTACAAATGATGTCGTTTGAGATATATTTAATAATATCAGTACTAATTATTCCGGTCGGGTGGCCTGTTCTTTTCAGTGGTGGTTATGGAGGTGTCAACCGCTGGAACGAGGCTAGCCGGCCTGCCAGCTCGAGCCTGTTTGTACGTCAGGCTGAGGAGAGCAGCCGCACTGCATTCCAATCACTTGAGAGCATCGTACATGCGTTTGGCTCCGTCAGCATGATGCTGGAAGCCACGTTCTCAGCTATGTCCAACAGCTTCCGTGCTGTGCTTGACGTCGCAGACCATTTCAGTCGCATGCGTGTCCACTTTGCCAGGGTTTTCTCAGCATTCGCCCTTGTCCGTACTCTAAGGTAAATTGATGCTTGCACGTAGTTTCTCCGACAGAGGAAAACATTTTCGTAATTTTTTTCTTTTTTGTTATGCACCACTGGTTGTTAAGCCTGGTGTTGGGCTAGCGGCTAGGGTGCCAGCTTAGGATCCTAGGATCCTGGGTTCGAATCCCGGTCGATCGCTGAATTAACGCCAGGGGGGTTGACTCAGCCTGTCATCCTTCCGAGGTCGGCTAATTGAGTACCAGTTCACTGGTAATTCCCTGCTTGTCGTAAAAGGCGACAAAAATGGTTGGCGGCAGGAAGGGCATCCGGCCGTAAAACATTGCTTCAAAAAGGGGACCAACAAAAACAACAACAACCACGGTGCCCGAAAAAGGCCAACCCCCGTTTTGCGGGGAAAAATGGCCTCTAAAGGTGTTTTTTTTAATGCACCACACTGCTGTGAATTTCATCACATTTTTACTGGTGTGCGTTAGGGGGAATTGATGTGCCTTTACCCACTTCATCCCCTTCCCTCCCCACCCCCCCCCCTTCCCCCACCTTCTTCTACTCTTAGCTCATCCTAACCCTTGTTTTCATTGCTCTGAAATACTGTTCTCACTCCCATTTGTCATTCTCACCTTCCTCCCCTCACTACCCCCGTCTCCAAACTTAATATAGCCACAGACAACTTCTCATGAGATGGACAAAACCAAGTGATCATAGCCAAAGCAGTTTCTTTGTTTTTCTTTGGTGCACAATTTGGTACTTGCCTGTTACCCGTACCAGCACCTGCGGTGGTTCTTAACCTTTTCCTCAACAGGTGCTGGCAAAGGTCACCAATAAGTGACCACGGAACACCAATTGGGAACCACATAATTGATGGTCTTGACTGTCTGTACTTCGGCATGTCATACATCCAGATAATAAAGCAGGCTCTCTGTCTGTCTGTCCGTTCCCGAAGTACTCCCTTCGTTTTGGGACTAGCCCCGCCAAACTTTCTGTGGAACCTTTTTGGGTCCCAGCGGATGTCCTCAGGAGGGAGGTTTAAAAAAAAATATATTTCTCAATAAAATTCTAATTTTGAGTTTCTATCCTACTAAGCTGCTCACTTCTCTCTCTCTCTCTCTCTCTCTCTCTCTCTCTCTCTCCCCCTCTCTCCCTCTCTCCCTCTCCCCCACATGTAAACTCATTCACGGGTTTGGCATTAGCATTTTCGCCATTTACTGCATGTGGAAACGTTGGCTTGTTCGGAAATATCTCAATACAATTGAGATTTTGAGTTTCCTCCCGAACGACGCCACTTTTTCTCCATCCTAAGGCGGGTGGGTGGGGTGGAATGTTTCATAAATTCCTCAATATAATTATGTTTTTGAGTTTCCACCCATACTATGCTGCTCTCTCCCCTCATGTAAACTCAGTCACGTGTGTGCAGCTTTTCTAGTCCCTGCACATGTCCCAGAGTGGTTGGGAGTTTTCATAAAATTTCTCAAAACATTTTTTCTGAGATCTCGGCCTCCCACCAATGTGTAACACGGGTACCTTACTAGTCTCTAATAACTAATTTTTTTTTTTTAATTAACTGGTTTAGGAAATTGCCTAGCTTAGCTGCTGTTGATGCCACCCACCTTCGAGTACACATGAAGTGCCTGATGGAATGACATGAAAACTTGTTGTGCTCATTGCCGATTAAAAACAAAAAACATTGGCCTTGCACTGCCACGCCATGTACCGTCATGGCGCCTAAGAACAGATCAAACCTTCGGCTTGGTTTAAAGCTCGGAGCGGGTTGTTCGCTCGTGTGTAAAAAAAACAAAAAAAAAAAACAGTATACACACATGGAAAGTGCAACTAGAACCACTCACTGTATATTCACAAACATACGCATTATGAAGGGGAACCGTTCCGATTGCTACAAAAGTTCCACTACTTAACTCATGAATATTCATGAACAATCCATTGTTGGAGTTCCTGAACAAATTCAGATACTACGATTTAGTTACCCCAATAAACATGTTTTGTTTTGGAATAAATTTAAAAGGATTGCTGATTAAGTGATGTCATTTTAAGTTAATAAAGCTATAGGTTCCATCTCAATCAGGTCAACATTAACAATGAAAAGACAAATAAAATGTATTTTACAATTGAAACAAAGTTTCCTCCCGCTCCTACCAACGTGAAGCAAATGTGGTCAGCAGATGCTCATTGTATCGGAGAGCACCTAAAAATCCCAAAACTTCTGGGCCCCTTGAGTGGGCCCGGGATGGCTTTGTGCTCACAGCATCTCGGCGAGTATGCACTCTGTTCCCTTCATTTCTAGACCACCGCTCACCATTCAAAAAATCCTGCATCCACCCTTGCAGTAGATGATACACACTTGCTCCATTATATATAGATTTGTCTGGCGTCGCTAGTGGGTAAGTGGCAGCAATTTTTGTTTTTTGGCATTATTCCGCAAAGTGGTAGCTTTCCTTTCGCGGACAGGCAGCAGTCCCTGCAGCCGGCAATTCAGAATCTGTGATCTAGATATTGAGTTTAAGAGCTGTTTTATTGAGTTTAAACAGAGTGAAGAGAAGGCACTTAATGGAAACACAACAGAGCAGGCTGTGAAAGACGAGTTCAATCATAAGCAGTCGAGGATGTGTAGTTCATAGACTATGATTGCAGTGAAGACACTGCATCAGTAAAATATTACCATCAAACATTTATAGCACAAAACACCCACAAGAAGTCTTTAAAACGTTTTCACATCTTAGTATCTAATACAGTAGACAGGGTCTAAAATGTGCTTATAAATTGGTCTTTGCAGGTCTTTGTATCGCCGTCTGCTAGCCTTGCTTATGCTGTCCCCGACAGAGGATGCTTGGCGACAGAGTGAGGCAGCAGGTGAGATGAGGCTTTACTCAAAAGTCACAATTAACTCGAAACCATTGAGGTTTTTTTACTGTACGTATGTATGTTATTTATTTATTTATTTTGATAATCTCTATCAGCATGAACAGTCTGAGCTTTCACACGTAATGTAATTTAACTACCCAGTTAAGTTGATAGCTCCTTAAAGGGACATAATGAATGATCGTTTTAAGGCCATTTTCCCCGCTAGAGCGGGGGTTAGCCTTGCGGGCCCCATGACAATCATGGTTCCCTGTTTGAGGAAATGTTTTTATGGCCGGATGCCCTTCCTGACGCCAACCCTTGGTCATGCTCTTCGATGCGCAGGGATACGGTGTGCCTATCCTAAATCGGGGTACACACCGTGATCATTCATCCCAGCAAGATGGTACTCAATTTGCCGACCTCAGAAGGATGACAGGCTGAGTCAACCCCCCTGGTGTTAATTTAGCGATCGACCGGGATTCGAACCCAGGATCCTCGGATCCCAAGCCGGCACCCTGACCGCTAAGCCAATACCAGGACATAATAATGATTTTTTTTTTAGATATATGTGTAAGAGGATGATATTCCCGACCCATTAGCACAAAAAAAGAAAATGGGGAGAATAGTAAGCTGGACAGTCGTTTTTTTAACATTGGACTATTTGCGCTTCCGTTAAGCAAATGAGCTACATCACGGGTGCACAAATCAATTGATGGACGCGTTTGTTGGACTGTCTTTTTGATAATGATTGGTTTCCACCTGAACGACGCCACACTTATCATCGTCTTATAACTTTCATATTCTGCCTTTTCTGCCCCCGTACCCTTCGCCTTCTGCCACTCCTTGAACTTCTTCTTCTTCTCGTCAATCCTCTTTCCAACTTCATCATCCCACCACCAGGTTTCCGAGTGCCTCGGTGGTCCTTTTGTCCATCCACATACCTCACCAACGGCTCCCAACAGAGTATCTTTCATTGACATCCAACCGCTTTCTAGCTCAACCACATCATGCTCTGCCATACTCGGCCTCTCTTTTAATGCCTCCCTTACTGTCACCTCTTTCAACCTCCACACCTTCATTCTCGGTTGGTACTTCACCCGCCGAGCTCTCCTCGCACCTTTCCCCTTTATGTCGCAGACAACCAAGTGGTGCTGTGAAACAGCCTCCTCCCCCGGGATCACCTTTGTGTCCCGGAGGTGCCCCCGATCTCACCCACGCACCGCCAGGTAGTCAACGGTTGTCGTCGACCCACCTGACGTGTATGTAACAAGCTTATTATCCTCTTTCTGGAACTGAGTGTTACAAATCAACAAATCAGCTCCATCAGCAAACTCCAAAATCCTTTCACCTTCTCCATTTCTCACACCATATCCGTAACCCCCATGAACTCCCTCAAAACCATCCCTACTCCTTCCCACATGTCCATTTAGGTGTCCTCCTACCACAACAACTTCCTCATCTTTCACGTTTTCCATCAGCTTCTCCATCGCACAGCAGAACTTGTCCCTCTCTTCATCGCTCCGACCAACCTGCGGAGCATATCCCGAGATGACGTTCACCAAGAGCTTTCCAATCATCATTTTCACCATCATCAACCTATCACTCACTCTAGTCACACTCACCACACTGTCTACAAACTCCTCAGAAAACAGGACACCAACACCATTCACGCCCTCCGGGCACCCTTGCCACACAAACTTGTATTTCTGTCCCTGCCTACCCTTCACCATTCTCACACGACTTCCCTTCCATCTCGTCTCTTGCACACAACATATGTCCACTCTTCTTCTGACCAATACATCCACCACTTCTCCTGATCTCCCTGTCATTGTCCCTCCATTCCATGTCCCAAACCTCAGAAACCGATCTCCACTTCAGGCATCAGACGTTTCGTCATCATAAATGGAGTGATTTCCACCCATGCTTCGATCGGGTTCCCCACCTTGAGTTTTGACGAGAGGGAGTGAGATCCCCCACGGGGTACTTCGGGCTGTACCCTGCCCATATATAGTCGTAATTGTCATGGTTTCTTTTTGAGGCAATATTTTCATGGCCGGATGCCCTTCCTGACGCCAACCCTTCTAGTCGCATTTTACGACACGCAAGGATACGTTGTACCTATTCTAAACCGTGGTACACACCGGGAGTTATAAGTATGCTCATTATAATAAAAAGGTTGTTGGCTCTGAAAATGAATCTTGTGGTGAGACATTTATTTACTTTACCAGTTGAAGGGAAATTGTTTCCTGATGTGGAATTAACATTAAGTCCAGACATGTGCAACTATATATTTTTTTGGGGGGAGGGTGGGGGGGGGGGGGAGGGGGTGGGTGATGTTATATGCTGTATGATTGGATATAAATTTGCTGTCTTCCTGCAGTTACAGCAACACGGGATGTGGGAGAAAATGGTGTCAATGACAACTCGGTTAGGTCATGGCCCATTATGCTGTTCTTCGCCGTCATTCTCGGAGGGCCGTACCTTATTTGGAAACTTCTCCGAAACATTGTTCACGATACGGACAAAGGTGGATTATGAACCAGTCACTATTGAACGTGGTTGTTGGTGAGCCATCTAGTTGTAAATTTCACTTTTATTTATTGTCACGATATTTCTCATGGCAGGTTCAAACTGGGCCAGTGGTGAGGATGACCATGCTGTGGGAAGAGCCGAGTTTGACTTCCTTGCCACAACTGATGAGGAGATTTCTATTCGTGCTGGAGATTTGGTCATCCTCGCTCCCAAAGGTCTGTAAGGGTGTGTCACATGGGAATTAAACCAAAATTGTTCAACATGGAGACATTATTAGATCTAATTCACTCTGAAACTGCCAATCACATATGTACAAAAGGTTGCATACCTGCATGGAAAGAGAAAAAAACAAACAAAACAAAGAGAAGAGTTGTTTAACCATGATGAAACGATCCTCTTGCAGTTTATGCAAAGTGGATGACACACATAAAGTGCATGGGGTAACACAATGGATCGAATCCAATCGGATGTTGATTGAGGTGTGCTAACCACCGTGGCAAGGAAGGAAAGTTGATGCTTTCTGGCATTAACCCTTCATTGGAACAAAAAAGGCAGCATGAGCTTACAAAAAAGGCAATCCCCGGTTTGTATGATGCTGATGTAAGGAATGCCAACTAAGAGGACACGCATCTCTCTGAGCCATATTTGTTCTGCATGAACCTTCTCGGATGAGGGAGTAATGGAACGTGTTAACAGGAAGTGAGTTGGGTGCATGTGAATGGATGTGGGCATGAAAAATAAATCTTTATATTGACTTTCCTCTTTTCAAACGACCTTATCTGTGACCCTAATTTTGGATATCCTTCCTAGTTATGCAATTATGGAGACACCGCTGCTTTTCCTGACAATGGCTGGAGACTCTAAATCTCCAACACGAGGTCAAGACTTTGTTTTTATACACAAGGTCTCGGCTCGTGGAAGAGCTAGGCCAACATAGCAAATGGTGGAACAGCAGGAGGCAGGATAAATGTTAATAATAGGGCGGAAGAAGGTAGATGGTGGTTATCTCACTCTTGCTTCTAGTGTCGTGCTACTTTTTCGAAAACGAACCGTTTGTGCTTCGGTCTTGTTTGGTCGCCAAAGCGTGTCTTGATCCCGGAAATAGTTGTCGTTTTAACTGCTCGGAGTTTAAGCTTGAAGGATGGTACTATAGAACATTAGAGCAGGGCACAGATAGCTGCAGGTCCAGTGGTCCTATTTTTTTTTTTTTAACTGTTCTCTCAGCCCCCCACTTCCTGGGTTAAATTATTCTGTATTATCTTACGACGGACGTTGAGTTTAAATTGCATAATTTTAAACATTGGTATCACACACGGCTGCAAATGTAGAAGCAGGTCACATTTTATCAACCGCGAATACGTGGAACCCGCGAATGTCGGGATCCGACTGTATTGCATTTTTGTCCTCTGTCACCGCACTCTTCCATGACCTGAGGTTTTGCATATGAAAGAAAAGTTTTTATTTTTATTTATTGGTATGCGATAATACATTTGCAAATCTTTACATACAAAATAGGAAATTCCCCTCGTAGTGGCAGTTTCTCGCTTATAGCAAGAAGAGTTGTAAAAATTGTAGAAAAATAACTATCCGTATTACAAATGTTTGGGGCTGCTATTGTTTCAACGTGGGTGTGATGTCACTGAAAACTTTGATTTTTGAATTGAAAAGACAATTGTTGACAACTTAAGGTTGTTGTGGAAAATTCTGCAATGTTTGCTTTTGCAATTTGTAGATCTGGTCTCGTGTTCTGTTTGCACATAAGTCATGAAAATTGGCATCTCCTAGCAGGAGGCCGAGTCTCAGCATCTGCTTCTCACCCACTGCCAGCAGGCTTGGTTGACTGTTTTCAATCACTGCACGCTATTTGCCCCCTAGCTCCCACCTCCACCCCCCCTCCCCCAATCCCATTATAACTGGTACAGGCTCCCCTAAATTCCTTCACTCCTCTTTTCTGTATATGGAATACTGTCATGCTTTTCCCTCCAGTTAGTATTTTGAAGAGTGCTATCCATCACCTGCTTTCTCCCATACCCACCTCCCCACCTCCACCTGTTATACTCTCGCTCTCCATTTTGTTTTTTCTCCCTCTTCTATTCCTGCCATTCAACTAACTAGTTTGCGATGTGTCCATGCGTTTGTCTGCTACTTTCCCTTTCACCCTGATCTAACGTCGGGCTGATTGGTTGAGCGGTTTAAGACTTGTTTCTTTGTCAAATGATGACGGTTTGATTGTCTTGGCTGATCACTCTACAATTTGCACATGGCGTGTTGAGTGTGCTCTGCATTCAGCATTGGTTGAGGTGTCATCCTTTATGGGTTCGTTGCACTGAAGTAGGATGGTTTACAGTGGTCTGTAAACCTGCTTCTCCAGTAGCATTTACTTTTATAAATAAGGACATCACAGGAAGTGTGGGTTGATTCTCCATCTGCACATCACATGTACCGTGGGTGGTGCCATGTCCACAAGAAAACACAAACTAGTATAATAATAATAATAATTCATTTATTTTGTATAGCGCTTTTCATGAATGGCGTCAAAGGCTTTGAGTTCATCTTGTTTAGAATATAAACACCATTCATATAGTTAATTGCATTTGCTTTCCAGTTTATGCATTCACTTGTAAAATTTAAATGTTGAACTCAGCAGTTTTCTTTATTTCTATAGGTATCACTGCAAGTCCGAGCCCAACTTATGAAAGACTAAATTGCGTGCCAAGTACGTTGTGAATCATACAATGTGACCGTATGGGATTTCCTTGTGCAGAGCGACAACCTCGTGTGCGAGGCTGGCTGTTGGCGAGCATCGACCGGCATTCTGTAGGACTGGTGCCAGCAAACCACGTGCGAGTCCTTGGTCTAAGACGAGGTTGGAAACGAGGTGAGCCCCAACAGGGCCCTTCAAATTGCAAGCCAACAACAACCACCATTTTGCAAGTTAAGCCTGATTGCGTACTGGAGGAGGCGTTTAAACAACAATGTGCAGTTGGGGATGCTGTGACCGGACAGTCCATTAATGTACAAAATTCAGCCACCGAAGCAGCACCAGAGAACAGGCAGAGTGCAGCACCACCCACTCCACTACCGGAACAGCTGGAGCTCAACGTGCCACAGGAAAATACGGACAGAGGAGAAGACGAGCCATGTTGAACTTGACTACACAAATTAAGTTTGATTATAACTTGCTAAATTTCTGCACATTTTTATGGCAGCTGACTTCCCCCTCCCTTATATTTGAATGGTCTCATCTTGATTGTTCGGCTAATTTTTCTTATACTTCCCGAGTAAATAAACTGAAGTATTCCTTTCACTGATCGGCCATACTCGGATAGAGGTTCCTCAAAAATAGATAAATTGAATTAATTTTGCACTGATCTAAGTTTAACACTTTTGACTAAGATGAAAACATTCATCTTTTGAATGTGAATTTAAACAATTCCCCCAACTCTTGTGATGCTGAAGAATTTATGACCACTTGTGCAAATACGCTTTCAGGACAATGCTGATAGTAAAAAACGGTTTGGAGGCCTGAGAGATTATCCGCAGGGTTTCAATGTTTAATCATTTACACAATATCGTACAATCCATAATGGGGTTTAATTTCACAAAAACCCATTCAATAAAGACATGTTCCTTCTTCAGCTTGTGCAGTTTCACCATCTAATTTGCTGCAGAGAAATGGAGACATAAATAAATAAATAAAATTAATGTTGCAAACATTTAACGATTTTCTTGATTTTTGTCATCAATGGTGAATGCCAGCAAATCACTGACCGAGTTCTTCAAAGCTTCCACAATCATCTTCTCCTCTGGAGAATTGATCTCCACCTGCTTGCGATACTCACGGAGTTGTTGCTGATCTTTCATTTGACACAGGGTCTGAGAATACAAATTGTACAATTTCAGAACAGGTGCATTTCAGAGAGGGGAGTTGTAGCTGTAGTTGCACTCTTTGCAAAACTGTGGAATGTGTGCAGAACAGACCACAAACCACAATTATGTTAGAAACAAAACGCAAGGGTCAAGGAAATCTGTCTTGACACTTATTTGCACCTTCTAGCCTATAAACCACAGGCCTGTGAATTCTGACCTCAATAACTACAGAATGGCACTTGTGCTTGAGTGCGAGGTCGAGTCGTGTTTCTGCGTCGTCCACCAAACCAACAAACTCATTCACCATCTGCCAGGGGTAAGGAATACAAAATCAATCCTTACTTTACCCAATTTCCATTTTAGTTCCATATGCACACCAAACCTCGAGGAAAAACAAACGATTGATTGTTCAAACATGAGAGGTGTGAATGACTAATCTTGGTTTTAGCCTTTGCTTTTACCTTTGCAGTCTGCCTTTGGAGTCATTAGGCAAAAACCAACATAAACCAGACAAACTGCCTGTGAAAGAAAAGTAAGCAATTTGGAAGCTGAAATAACAGAATAATTAAATTAGAATTATAACACAAAAATTGGGCATAGCAAATGCAACTGGATGGTATTCATCGAACACTTAACCTGCGCAGTCAACTTGGTGCGAGCCAACTCTTCTGTTTTTAACGTTTTTTTTCTTTGATTCAATATGGCTGCCAGCCCACATGAGCGATTACATCATAAATTTACATTCTCCAATATAATTATTGTGTAGATCACGCTCAATAAATTTCAAACTGAGACTAAGCGTTGTCCCTGTCAAATTATGACGTCATAATTAAGGCACCAATGACGTCATTGTTAACAACACATACTCCCCATGCAGTTCTTTATAATGAGCCACATTAAAAATTTTTCCATGGAGCGGTTTCAGAGATAGAGATGCAACGTTTTTCGATTTTTCCAAGATGGTGCCTGTACCACGTGATGTATGACATCATAATTGTCATTTAAAAAATCCTACGGGAGGAGGCACTTTCATGTATGTGGTCAAAAATGCATGTCCATCGAACCAACAGTTGCAGGCAAAAAGAATTTTTCATACTGATCAGATCAAGCGTTGTACACCGGATGGACAGACAAACGCTGTTCCAAATGGCATTGCCCTACGGGCTACTCCGTAATATATGGCTGCCGAAATACATGACCGATGATGTGACCAATTTTTTGCTCGACCAATGTATCCCTTGACCACGCTGAAGAAATTTCATACTGATCGGATGAAGCGTTGTTCTTGTCGATTTATGACATCATAATGAAGGCACCTTTGACATCATCATTAACATATCTTATTCCCCATGTGGAGTACTTGACAATGAGCCTTATTTCAATTTTTTCCATTGGGTGGTTTCAGAAATATGGAGGTGTAACGGTTTTTCCAAGATGGCGTCCGTCTCATGTGACCTATGACATCATAATTATGAAGAAAAAAATTATCTGGTTGGAGGTGCTCCTATGGGTAAATTTTGTGTCAATCGGACCAACGGTTGAGAAATTGAGTTTTAAAAATGCAGACACGCACGCATGTACGCAACCCAACTTCTAACCCTGCTTGTCGCTTCGCGAGCGGTAGCGGTTTGGAATATCATGAAAAAGAAACCATAAGTGTGGTTAAGCAATAGACAATGGCCAGATCGACCAAGGAAAACAACTGCAGTTGATGACAGAAACATAGGGGCAATACCCCCGATGCTCACCTGGTAGAATAAACAGTATACTGCACCGACTAATGGTATTTTAAACCAATTTGAATGGTGGCTGGAAGACAGGGCAGCACGTAGAATCATACTAACATAATCATAAGACTTTAAACAAACAAACAAAAAAATACCTATTTTTCCCCAACCCCATATACCTCCAAAGACCCCAATTTTTCTAATGCCATGAACAAACATTGGTACATCATAGGTGATTAATGTTGTGATGAAGTTTCATCGAAATTGCGTGTGTAGTTTCTGAGAAGAAAGCAAATACCCATTTTGGGGGGCAACCGCCCCGTACACCCCATTAGACCCCGATTTTTTTTAATGCCGTGAACAAACTTTAGTCACAACACAACAAATAGCATTTGTGCCAAATTTGGTCGCAATCCCCTCAGCAGTTTCGAAGAAGAAGTTTCAAGTGTTTACGGACGGACGGACGGACAACGCACCATCGCATAAGCTCCCCTGAACTTCGTTACAGGTGAGCTAAAAATCATCAGATGTGTGAATAAAAACCCCAAAACAACTGTCAGTGACATCACCAACAACCCCCAGACTGCAGGGGTGAAAGTATCCCAATCTAGTGTTTGCAGAAGAGTTAGATAGAACAATTACAAAGGCTACACTGCTAGATGCAAATCTCTCCTTAGCACCAAAATAGAAAGGCCAGATTGGGATGCCAAAAAGTACAGAAGTGAGCCAATAAGTTGTGGGACAACGTTTTATGGACAGATAAGGCCAAGACAAACATTTACCAAAGTGATGGAAAGGCAAAAGTGTTGTGAAAGGAACTGTATTTGATTGAAAGCATACCATCTAATCTGTGAAGCATGATGGAGGTCATGCATTGTCATGTCATGGCTTGGGCTTGCATGGGTGCCTCTGGAACTGGCTCACTCATCATTATTGGTGATGTAACGAATGATGGCATCAGCAGAATGAATTTGGAAGTGTACAGAAACATTTTGTCTGCCTATGTACAAGAACATTCCTCCAAACCCATTGGGCGGCGCTTCACCATGCAGCAAGATAATGACCCAAAACACACTGCCAATGGAACCAAGGAGTTCATCAGGGGGAAAAAGTGGAAGGTGTAAGACTGGTCAAGTCGATCTCATTTGTTCTAATTCTTATGCTTACCTAAAATGGGCGGGGGGGGGGGGGGGGGGACTGAACATAAAATAAAAAGTGCTATTGTTCTACAATGGTAAAACAAGTATACATAGAAATACCAATAAATATAAGCATACCTTCTGTACTCTTGCCTCATATTCATCTTTTGATCTCAAATCAAAATCTCTTGAGTATATAACAACAATAACAAATTTGACTTCACTGTTCCAATACATATGGAGGGCACTGTGTATGTGTGTGTGTGTGTGTATGTTTATATGTGTGTGTGCTGTATATTTAAACCAAGAGGCAGAAATAACTTACACCGAAAGGAGCGTTGTTTTTGCTGACAATTTCCACCACCCGGTGGAACCCAATGAGAGCTTTCTTCTTCGTTCCTCCAAACCATCCCTGGTGAAAATAGCACACACGTGTACATCTTTATGCGTTCCTCAGATTGTGCAGTATGTATGAATAAAAAACAGTAAATGATCAAGTTTTCATGGTGTGATAGTTAAATAAATGGCACCGCAGGGGAGGTTTTGTTGACTCGGAATCGACCACAGACTTAGTGCACAGCAGATAAACACAAAAATTGTGCATTTTATGAGAAAAGCATGAAATTTTTTACATAGTTAGTGCATACCATAAGGTTTATTTTCAGATGTGGAGGGAAGTCAGATTTGACCTCTGAGGACCGTGAGAGGTCAAATCCAAAATGGCCGCCAGTCCACCGAGTCTAATGTTCAAACGCGCTTAATTTTGGAACCAAATAGTGTAGAAAAACATTATAGGTGTCATTTCCAACTAAATTGGGGATGCCCAGAGGTGAATGATGCTTTCAATGAACTATCCTAGGCATGCCAAGTGAGGTCAGTGAAGGCTCAATGTTACTGCTAGATCGAATTGTGGTGCTGATGTACGATAGAACCAGTGAGAGCACGGAAGTGAATGATGCCAGGAAACAGCTCTTCGCACAGAAGTGTAGAACTCTAGAGAACATTCCTCCAACCCAGGCAGCACTCAAGCAGCACATCAAGCGCACTTGCTACCAGGCCAAGTGTTGTAACCAGGCATTGGTCATGGATCCAGAGATGCCAGACCCACCTGACTGCGGCTGGACAAAGGAGACAACTGGGTGGCAGCCTCTTTGGAGCACTCTCCCTGAAGCATCAAAATCGTGCCATGAATTGATCCACTGTGGCTGCAAGAAAGGGTGCACTGGACGCTGCAAGTGTGCCAAAGCTGCATTCAAGTGCACTGCACTGTGCTTCTGTTCTGGAGACTTAGATTTTGATCATTACCAATTTTCATCATTGCACTTGATTTAATGTAAGATTTTGTGGACATACTTGGTTAACTACAGTTATTTTTTCAGAGGTTATTGCATCATTCCTTGCAGTGTAAACACTTTTTTTCATCATTTCTGGTCTTTGGGTGTTCTGTACCTATCCCTGTACCTGAAAAAATAAAGTTTTAAAAGTTCAAATGAACTTTTTCCAATAGCAGTTCCAACTGCAGTATCATAAAAATAGATATTTAACGTAATTTGACTTTGACCGTGACCTAAATGCATGTCCTTGAGTTCTGGCGATCTCAAAAGTATCACCAAATGAATGGGCATCCCCAATTTAGTTGGAAATGACACCTATAAGCGCGTTTGAACATCAGACCCGGTGGACTGGCGGCCATTTGGGATTTGACCTCTCACGGTCCTCAGAGGTCAAATCTGACTTCCCTCCACATCTGAAAATAAACCTTATGGTATATACTAACTATGCTAGAAATTTCATGCTTTTCTCAAAAAATGCACAATTTGTTAAAATATGAGAGCTTATCCGCTGTACTAACTAGGATAAAGGCCACCTTAAAGAAAAGATTACGACGACTGTGTAAACAAATGTGTTATAAAAAAGAAGTATTTGCGAAGGAAGGTCTTCGTATGATTAAAAGTACTAGGGCATGCCCGTACTATATATATATCTAAAATTATATCCCCCCCCTCTATTTACATGAAATGGTTTGGTCCATTCGCAAAGCCAAAGCGAACGGCTTGCGAGTACGGTGACAATCCCCCCCCTCTATGTACATGAAATGGTTTGGTCCATTCGCAAAGCCAAAGCGAACGGCTTGCGAGTACGGTGACAATCCCCCCCCCTCTATTTACATGAAATGGTTTGGTCCAAAGCGAACGGCTTGCGAGTACGGTGACAATCCCCCCCCCCCTCTATTTACATGAAATGGTTTGGTCCAAAGCGAACGGCTTGCGGAGTTTGGTAAAGAAATCGCCATAGCTCGGTAACTACTTCTCCGATTAATATGAAACCTTGAAAAGGCACATCCTCAGGTCCCCAGCAATATACCTGGCAAGTTTCAAGTATATCGGACCCGTGGTTGTCGAGAAACAGCGGTCACAGACACACACATACACACATACACACACACATACACACAAAGATTACTGGAATTATAGATAGACTAGGACGTGCCCGTACGTGGGTGCCCGTACGTGCGTGCAAAAAAGCATGCGTGCAAACAACAACAAAAAAAAACTTTGAAACCACGTGGCAGTAACGACCACAGAACCCCCCCCCCCCTCTATTTACATGAAATGGTTTGGTCCATTCGCAACGACCACAGAACCCCCCCCTCTATTTACATGAAATGGTTTGGTCCAAAGCGAACGGCTTGCGGAGTTTGGTAAAGAAATCGCCATAGCTCGGTAACTACTTCTCCGATTAATATGAAACCTTGAAAAGGCACATCCTCGGGTCCCCAGCAATATACCTGGCAAGTTTCAAGTATATCGGACCGGTAGTTGTCGAGAAACAGCGGTCACAGACAAACAAACACACACACACACACACACACACACACACACACACACACACACACACACACACACACACACACACACACACACACACACACACACACACACACACACACACACACACAGACACACACACACACACAGAGATTACTGGAATTATAGATAGATAACGACGATTTCTTTCATCAGAAGCCTCAATTTAAAAGCAACGGGTCAGTATGGATGTTGAGACGCAGCCATTAGATGAACTTTTAATGTTTTGAGCTTTTACAGTTTTTTTCGATTGCATAAACACTAAAATCAAAAGTATTACACAATTATCAAACCCTTACACTCAAGGAGCAAAACATCGGCCCAGATTTGCACCACTATAAGCACAATGTCAGCCTCACACTTTTTGCAAAACAATACACACAGTGATTTGCAAAACACTAAACACACTTGTATATACATTAGACACAGAAGTATATCATGATGTCACTTCCTTGCAATTCCAAAGCACTGACTGTCAAATTACCACACCTATGAGCCAATTGGTTAAACACAGCCATCAGGTGCGCAAACACACGATTGCTTAATTGTAGACACACCAATCAGGTTTAAGCACTATAAAAATGCAGCAGGTGAGTTCACCTGTCTTCAACCAAAATGGAAGGAGTCAGAAGAAGAAGAGTGAGGGTGACAGGGGGAATCCACGGAGGAGGAGAAGGAGGTAGAGGAAGAGGAAGACCTGAGGCAGGAGGAGAACGTGCTCAAAGAAGAAGAGGACCAAATTTATCAAATGAAATTCGCGCAACACTAGTTGACCATGTCGTGAACCACGGATTGGCGCTGAGGGAGGCTGGACTAAGAGTTCAGCCAAATCTTAGCAGATATACAGTGGCATCTGTCATTAGGACATTTCGACAAGAAAACAGGTTTAAAAAAATCTGTCTACAGTTACAGTAATCAGCTGCTTATTGTATGCACCATATCAGCACTTGTGATACCCCTTCCTGTGACATTTTACAGCAGGTTACATGTATTTTTTTCTACATAGGATTGAGGGTCGAGAACGACAAGGAGGAAGGGGGCCCATGTTCACGCAAGAACAAGAGAGAGAGATCATAAACATGGTTTTGGCCAATAATGCTATCAGGCTCAGAGAAATTCAAGCCAACGTTATCGGTGACCATGACCATGCCATTTTCAATAATGTCCATCAGGTCTCTCGGTCAACACTGGCACGCATCCTGAAAGGACATCAGGTTCAAATGAAACAACTTTATCGAGTGCCTTTTGAGCGGAATTCAGAGAGGGTCAAACAGCTGCGGCATGGGTAATGGGTATGTGGAGGTACGTATTGTTCACTTTAGCACTGTGATGTTGCATACTGCACACGTAACCTTTTTACATGTAAATTTACTGTATACTAGATCTATGCTGAACTACACAATCTTGTCTTTCACTGTATTTCAGAGAGTTTTACAGATGGATGCTGAGGAATCCCGCATGACTTCATATACATAGATGAGGCAGGGTTCAACCTCACAAAAGCAAGAAGGAGAGGCAGAAATATCATTGGCCACAGGGCTATTAATCAATGTCCCAGGGCAACGTGGGGGTAACATCACCCTTTGCGCTGCCATTACACAGACTGGGGTCCTCCTCCGTCATGCCAATATGGGCCCGTACAACACACCTCACATTCTCACATTTTTGGACCGATTGCACAACATCGTCACAGCAGTAAACCAAGTGCACCAGATGCAATACATTGTCGTCTGGGACAATGTGTCGTTCCACCGCTCTGCTCTGGTCCAGAACTGGTTTCAACACCATCCACAGTTTACAGTACTATACCTTCCACCATACTCTCCGTTTCTAAACCCAATCGAAGAGTTTTTCTCGGCATGGCGGTGGAGGGTTTACGATCTCCGGCCCCAAGCTCAGGTACCCCTCATTCAGGCCATGGAGGAGGCCTGTGACCAAATCGACGCCGCAGCTGTGCAAGGATGGATCCGACATTCGAGACGGTTCTTCCCACGTTGTCTTGCCAATGAGGATATCGCCTGTGATGTTGATGAAATTCTCTGGCCAGATCCAGCTAGGCGAAGAGATAATGTCTAGTATTTTCTGTCCTGTATTTTCAGTTTTTTTCAGATTTTTTTTTCTTTTTACTGTAATTGTAACCTGTACTGGATACAGTATTTTACGTTTGTCTGATATTTGCTGAGCTTAGAGTGTTATGCACACTACTGTAGTAGCATGAAAACTGGGACATGTTTTGTTGTGATTCTCCATGTTGACATGTTGACTGATTTGGGTATATGGAGAGAAATAAATTATATTTTCATCAGTCTGCAGCATTGGTCTTGTGTGGTGTTTGGTGAATTTATTGTATATTTGCGCTTTCTCTGTGTGCTTCCCTTGCAGTACTCTAATCACTGAGAAGTAGAATTGTTAAAAGTGTTTTAGGTTCGCAACAGCAGTGTGTAACTGGTTCAAACATAATTAAGTCATATGAAACGTGTGTGTTTCATATGGTAACAGAATATGGTTTTTATAAATGAGTGTATAGTTTTTACAAGAGTGTTTCATTTTGCAAAGGATTTGAGGTGTTCTGCTACTTGTGTGTGTGGTTGTGTGAATTGTGTGTCGTGTTTTGACAAAATGGGCCCTGTTTTCAAAATCGTGTTTAACCAATCGAAAAAAACTGTAATCCTCCAAAACATTTCTAAGAAGCAAATGTTTATGGAGGTAAGATATGGAAAAGAAGTAAGGTGCAACAGCATTTCAAAAGCACTGCATGAACAACATCCAAGACCACTGTGGCCCTTCAATCTACATTACTCCAAAGCATCCTGCCACTGTTAAGTTAAAAAGCAACATCAAAGTAAAATTACCAAACAAATTATGGGTTGAGAAACAACTGACTTTGTGAAAACTGTAAAGATCAATTTAATTATCTCACCAAGAAGTGTGGGAATACTAATTAGATAGAGTGAAAGAACTGTAACTAACAAGATTATTTGTTCTTTCCTTTGGGATCACCAACATATTGCATGCCATCCCCGTTATTTCAAAACCGCTTCCATTTTCTTCAGCTCCCCTCGTCTCCATTCCCTCCCATCCCTTTATATGATCTTTTCTGAATGGTGTATGTGTGTGTCTGTTTCTTTGGTTGTTATCTCCATATGTGGGTTTGAGAAGGTGGAATGGAGTCCTCCCAGGTCGCAAAGTATCCACCTTAATATGTGTGATACATATATATGTGTGTGTGTGTGTGTGTGTGTGTGTGTGTGTGTGTGTGTGTGTGTGTGTGTGTGTGTGTGTGTGTGTGCAAGTTGTTGTTGACTGCTATCTCCATACGTGGGGGAAGGGTGGGAGGGTTTCAGGAGATATGGAATGGAGACCTACCCGGTCTTAAAGTATCCACCTCCATTAGTGTGTGTTTAGTACACAGTAGATGTCACGTACAATACATGTATAAATCAATGTGTGTGTGTGTCCATGGCTGACGTCACCGATCACCACAGCAAGGAACCACGACCCACGTATTGGCCAAGCCTTCTCCTTATCCATGCTGCGCCAAATGGAGCCTCCCCCGCTACTGTAGCATCCAGCTTAACCACAGCAAGGAGACACGACACCATGGACCAAGCTGTCTCCTTATCCTTGCTGCACCCGACCGCGTCCCAGCCGTCCCATACGCATAGCGATCTGCTCAACTTCGGGCGCCACATGCGCGGCCCTTTGCCCCATCACAGCTGCTGCCCCAGCTTGGTTCACACTCACATCAAAGCCATTGTATTCGGTCCTAGTAGATCACACAAAAGTCGGTCCCTCTCATCCTCAACCGGCGGAACTTTACAAAAGGCAGTTCGAAAAAGTTCAGCATTCTCTGCCGGAAGCACAGGGGGCACAAGTACCACCAAGCTGCAGAGCCAGGCCACGTCACAAACACGTGCCAAACGGCATGATAGCGGGAGCCTCGTGCACATCTAGTCCCATCGAAGCTGCCGTTTTCAGCTCAGTCTTCATCAATTCAAAACTGATGAATTTGATGCGACCCTCGGTACTTTCCATTCCAGGCGAGAGGGAGGAGGCACAATATTCCACCTCCCCTCGCCGCCATCTTCGTGTCGCGTATATGCGTGTGGTTGTGTGTGCTGTAATCAATTGACAGTAAATTAAACCACAATATATTCCATCCAACAGGATTAGTTGCCATAATGTATCAATGGTAAAAAGATCGACCTATTACATCCAACAAATTATTTGCAAATGAACGGTAGCTGGGCACAAATAATGGATGGTAATAGTTGTGAGCTGATAAAATGAATTTACACTTCGAACACAAATGCCCAAGGTTTTAAAATCCACCCAGGTTTGGGACCATAGAAATGAGATTTGAACCCAAATGGGTAAAAGTGACATCAAGTCGGTGGTCTTTATTCCTATTCCCTCTTTTCTCGTGGTCCTCTTCTCTTCTTCCAACACTCCTTGTCTTTTCTTTTCTGTCTCGTTATGCTCTGTGGGACCCGTGTTTTCCTGCCAGTCTCTTCCTTCCTTTGCGTGTTTGTCTGTGACCCTAGTTCTCTTGTTCTTTTCTGCAAAATTGTCCTCTTGTTGGTCTCTCAACCTCAGTTGTCTAGCTCTTCCCTAAGCTTAACCTATGAATAAAACAGACAATTAAATAAATGAACAGAATTATAACTAATTAATTGACATATGTGGGAAAATTACACGTCCAGACCAGGAATCGAACCCAGGTCCTCTGAGAGGACCATAAGACCAAGCTGTCTCCATGAGACCTCTGAGTGGACCTGGGTTCGATTCCTGGTCTGGGTGTGCAATTTCCCCACATATATCAATGAAAAAACAGACAACGTTCAGGTGTGTCGGCAGTTTTATGTGCAATAGACCAGACTGGTTGTCAGATTATCTGTACATGCACGTTGATCTTGAAGCTCCAATTATATCATGATTTACTATCTCTACCACAATCACCTTGGATGTAAGCAAGGCGTCCACATCTTCCCACTTGTGGAGCTGGGAGCGCGCAGCCATGGCTGTCCACAGATATTGCTTGTTTGAAATCTGTGGGTGGAGTTAGAAGTTGTGGGTGGGGTTATGACTTGTTTATAACTGCTAATAGCATTGAAGAGGTTGTGCTCAAAGCATGGTACAATTTATGACGACAGGAGAATGCGGATCTTTGCAAGTACATTCAATACGAGACTTTCAAAACGACGTATGAATGGATATATGAGGCCTTTTGCACATGCGCTGTGTACGGTTTCAATTACTCGGTTATGCTCGGCAGGTACTTTTATCCTGCCATTGGTATGGCAAAATCTGTAAATTAAATGGACTTTTAACAGAATCTTCAACATTTAGACAAAAGAGTGGCAATTTCAAAATGGTTAACCATAAGTATTCTGTTCCTAATTGCTGCTCAAGGAAATACGAGAAATATCCATGGATCAGAGGTGTCGGATTCGTAAAGTTCCTTGTCACCCCTCAGCCCAAATTGGGCTAAGGGGTATTGTCGTCATTGGCGTCGTCCAGGCGTCTGTAAACTTTTGGTTTCCGTCAATTTCGAGCAGAACGGCTTGTCCGATTAAATTCATTTTTGCAGTGTGTGTTGGGGTTGAGTAGAAGAAGGTTCCTTTCAAAAATGGGCGCGCTGCGATTTTAAATATGGCCGCCACGGCAGCCATCTTGAAATTGCTTTCCACCATGCATGGGCTGAGGGATTACGCCTGCTTTGCGGTGTTATTTATTATTAAAAGCTATAGCAGAGGTAGTGGATAATACATGCATGTGCGTGCGTGCACCGTGCACAACCCCACCACACCACACACACGCAAAAATCTAGTATGAACCACCTTTAGAGGCAATTTTTCCCCGCAGAGCCGGGGTTGACCTTTTCAGGCACAGTGGTCCCCTTTTTTTGAGGCAATGTTTTATGGCCGGATGCCCTTCCTGCCGCCAACCCTGTTAGTCACCTCTTGCAACACACGCAGGGAATTACCAGTGAACTGGTACTCAATTTGCCGACCTCGGAAGGATGACAGGCTGAGTCAACCCCCCTGGCGTTAATGCAGCGATCGACCGGGATTCAAATCCAGGATCCTAGGATCCCAAGCCGCACCCTAACCGCTAAGCCAACACCAGGCTAGATACAAAAATCTAGTGTAATATAACTAAACAACAACAAAAAAAAAACATTTATAACGACCCTCAGTCCATAAATCTCACAGTGCCCTCCTCCCAAACATGTTTAATATTAAATATCATTGTTTTAAACTTATCTATGCATTGTCACGCTCTCGATATGACTTCCTTCCCATCGGTGTTAAGAAGAAACTCAACCAGATACGGTGTCTCCCTCTGGGATGTCTGCCTGAATGTTGGAAATGATGGCATTGTCGTTCCCATTGCAGACGTCCATTAAATAAATCACCAAGCCCACCATGTTCATGCGAGGTAATTCTGTAAAGTTCAAAGTTCGCTCGCTGACAGGGATGATGTGGAGGTCGAGTGGAATACCCCGTCCACAGACCTTGCACGGGCCCACATAGTTGAGGTTTTTTACATTATGGGCTGTAAGATATGAACCTTTTGGGCGAGTTGATCAGAAAGTTCTACAAATCATTCCTTATGCAGAAGCACATGCCTTTCTCTCAGTGACTTTCCCAAATATCTTTTCGTTTTTTTTTGAAGCTTTGTGAGCCATTTTAGTTAACAATCCTTATCTGGCATGCACAATATAGTTCCCTGCTCCGATGGCCATTGCCACTCGGGTTTTTGCGCATGTGCGCCGAGCATTCTGGGGCCAATTACGTCATTTCGAAACTCGCATATTTTCTACAACAAAATTTGGAGATTATATTGCAGAATAACAGACTCGTTACTAACTTTAAGTCTCCCCTTCAAGAAAGGTTCCACGAGAATTAAATCAATCAATTCCATGAGAAGTTTAAACTTCAATTTTAAAGCAGGTTCAAAATAATGAACAGCAGTTGTGATGCATCGCATTAACAAATCAGAGTGCAAGAAGTTAGCAGGCTCTTCCCACCTTAAAGACTTTCTTCAGGTTGGCTGGACTGCTTAAAGTTCCCTAAGAAAGGAAGAACTACAGGTTAACAAAACGACAACAACTAGTGACAACAGCATCAGATGACTCCATTTGCCAACTGTCATTCTCACTTTACTTGTGCGAGATGGACAGCTGTGCTGCAACATTCCCCACCTCTGTCTCGCCGTAGTGGTAGAAACAGCAGTAAAACAAGGTGGTAACGAGGGGCATGAAGAGGATGGACGCCTTTCTTGGGTGTTCTTTGAAAATGGTAAGCTGTCCTGCTGCTTCAACCTTCTTGTCATTGTGCTGGAACAGGCAATTATTAAAAATTAACATGGCGGTCTTTAAAACGCAAATAAAGAGATGTGTCAAAAAAATGTTTTCCGAATAAAACGTCACAAATTTTCAAGACACAGTCAACCCTCGTTAATCCAATCCCGGTTAATCCAAAAATCTCGCGATCTGACCAAAACATCCAGGAACAGATTTTCACCATTCATTTTCTCCCTCTAATTCGCAAAATCGTTTATCCGACAATCTCACTAATCCGACATTGGGTGCTGGGAACAAAGTAGTCCGGATTAACGAGGGTTGACTACAACAATGATGAAAACATACGATGGTCGAGGGAATTTCAATGGACATGGTCTGACCACGACGGACTCGGTTAATTTGTGCAGGCTTCATCTCAGAGTGCTGTTTAAAGTCCATCTTGACTTAGACGAGTTTCTCCCAGTTAAAACATAACCAAAAACCAAGCTTTAAAAATATCAGTTAAACTAGAACAGCACTCGGTAGAGCGCATACCTCCGCCAGGCCGAACAGTTTGTTTTGTATCCCAATGATAGGCTGGATCTGGATTTGGATCTGAACCAAAATCGAATTAGCTTGTTCTTGTCACCTAACCATCTCGTCCACCAAGTTTAGTCATAACTCGTCCATTACTTTTTAAAATATCATGTTATAAATCGCTTTTCGCTCGATCTCTCAATGGTGCAGAATCACTTAAAAATTAAATAATTCTCGTATCCGAATCCATATTCAGATCTTCCCCAAAATTGAACCAACTCTTCCTTGTCAGACACACAACATCTCCACCAAGTTTTGTCCAAATCCGTCCATAACCTTTTGAGATATCCTGCTATATGTCGGTTTTCATCCGATCACTCAATGGTGAAGAATCGCTTGAAAATTAAATAATTCTCATATCCGAATCCATATTCAGATCTTCCCCAAAATTGAACCAACTCTTCCTTGTCAGACACACAACATCTCTACCAAGTTTTGTCCGAATCCGTCCATAACTTTTTGTGATATCCTGCTATATGTCGGTTTTCATCCGATCACTCAATGGTGAAGAATCGCTTGAAAATTAAATAATTCTCGTATCCGAATCCATATTCAGATCTTCACCAAAATCAAATCAATTCGTCCCTGTCTCACACACGACTGGCCACCAAGTTTCGTCCAAATCAATCCATAACATCTTGAGATATCCTGCTATATGTCGGTTTTCATCAGATCACTCAATGGTGAAGAATCGCTTGAAAATTAAATAATTCTCATATCCGAATCCATAATCAGATCTTCACCAAAATTGAACTAACTATTCCTTGTCAGACGCACAACATCTCCACCAAGTTTTGTCCGAATCCGTCCATAACTTTTTGAGATATCCTGCTATATTTGTTTTTGGCCCCATCTCCCAATGGTGAAGAATCACTTTAAAAATTCTACTAGCCGGATCCGGATCCGAATCTTCACCAAAATCTAATAATTTCGTCCTTGTCACCTACGCTATATCTCTGCCAAATTTCGTCCGAATCCGTCCACAACTTTGAGATATCTTGTTCACAGACAGGCAGACAAACAAACAGACAGACGGTTTTTTTTTTTTTTTTTTTTTTTGTATACAAGATCGAGGCTCGTGAAAGAGCTAACATTAATCACACAGAAAGACAAACCGACACATAAAACATATAACATCGGGAGCGGTAGACAAGATGGGGAGAGAGGGGGAAGGACACAAACACAACATTTGAGAGCAGGGACCGAGAGACATGGAGACATCGAGAGATCTGAGAGAGGGCGAGGGCTTTGGGGGGGGGGGGGGCATGGGAAGGGGGCGGTGGGAGAGGTATAAAACATATGGACACTGCCAGGACTTCCAGGAAAGAAGTTGGAATTTCAAACAAGGTGGATCTGGGGTGAATTAGCGGGGGTAGAAAAGATCAAGGTTTTGGATGGGGGAAGATAAGAGATGGTGGTGAACAGCTGTTTTAAAGACCTGGAGGGAGGAGTGGGATTGAAGGGAGTGAGGGAGTTTGTTCCAGAGGCGGGAGAAAAGAGGAATGAAAGAGTGAAGGTGAGCAGAGAGCCGAGATTTCGGCAGTTTAACCATCAGAGGGTTGCTGGCAGATCTTGTGCGACCTGTAGGAATATTTGGGGGACAGAGCACAGAGAGAGCTGGGAGTGCAAGGCCGGAGAGGAGTCGGTAGAAGACAGAAAGACCACCTACCTGCCTGCGGTGAGTGAGTGAAAGGCCCTCAGAGATAGCTTCATCGCGGGAGATTCCAATAATTCTGAAAGCTTTGGTTTCAACAGCGTGAAGCCGAGCTAGGTGTGAGGCAGGAGCACCGGCCCATAGGGGAGAACAGTATTCCATTGAGCTGCGGATGAAAGCCTTGTATGTGGTGAGGAGCTCAGGTGTGCCGAGGAAGGACTTCGCACGACGGAGGATGCCCAGTCGGCGACTGGCTTTGGAGGCCAGCTTGGAAATGTGGTTTTCCCAAGAAAGATCATGGCAGATAGTGAGACCCAAAATCTTGAGCGACAGAACTTCTTGGAGAGGATTGTTGAGAAAGTAGATGGGAGGGTTGTCCAGTCGATCTTTTCGGAGAGACATAGTAAGAGTGTGAGATTTGTCAGGATTGAAAGACATGTTCCACTTGTTTGACCAGTGTGTGATTTTGTCCAGGTCTTCAGAGAGTGAGGAGGCAGCAGACTGCCGATCTGAGGGAAGAGGAATGGAGCGGCAGAGAGTGGAGTCATCAGCAAAGAGATAGAGAGGATTTTCGAGAGAGTCAGAGAGATCATTGATGAAGACCAGAAAAAGCACGGGGCCCAGAACACTGCCTTGGGGAACTCCAGCCTGAACAGGAAGAGGAGATGAGAGAAACCCATTCAGGGCCACACGTTGACGACGACTAGAGAGGAAGTCCGCCAGCCATGCGTGGAGATTTCCATGGATACCAAAGGAGGAGAGTTTGGTGAGCAGAGCGGGGTGCCAGACCGTGTCGAAGGCACGTGATATGTCGAGGGAGACAGCTCTAATTTCCTGTTTGGCATTGAGGACCTCCATCCATTGTTGAGACAGCAGAAGCAGCATGTCCAGAGTAGAGTGACCTGGTCTGAAACCAAATTGATGATCAGAGATCAAGCCATTGGAGAAGAGGAAAGATTTCATATCCGAAGCAATGATGGATTCCATGACTTTGCTGATAATTGGGAGAAGGCTGATTGGTCTGTAGTTGCTAGGATCTGTTTTTGCACCTTTTTTGTGCAAAGCGGTGATGTTGGCTGATTTCCAAGCAGATGGCAGTTGACCTTGAGCAAAAGAGAGGGTGAAGAGAACAGAGAGAGGGTGAGATAGAGCAGCAGAGCAGGATTTTAGGACCCGTGGGCTGATGCCGTCGGGTCCAGTTGCAGAATCAGAGTCGAGGGTTGACAGAAACTTTTCCACCTTGTCAGGAGGAAAGGACACGGAGTCCAGGAGCAGCAGGGTACGACTGGGTATGGTGGGTACAGAGAGGGATGGGTTTGGGACACAATATTTAGAGGCAAACACAGAGTTGAGGCATTCAGCTTTTTCACGTGCGGAGTCAGCTGTGTAGCCGTTTGAGGTAAGGGAGGGGATGGAGGGGGAACAAACACCAGAAACGGATTTGACCAGACGCCACCAGGATTTGGAAGAGGGAGACAGATAAGAGAGTTCGGTCTTGAGAACGGAGAGATATTGTTTCCTGGCTCTCCTGAGGGTGGACACACATTTGTTTCGGGCTTTGTGAAAGGAAATGAGATTTCCTTCCGTTGGATTTGCTTTCCAGGAGACGAAGGCAAGTTGTTTCTGGGCAACAGCCTCACCACAAGATTCCGTGTACCATGGACGGGAGGAAGGGTATGACAACTGAAGACGAGATGGGATAAATCTGTGCATGAGAGAGAGCAATTTACTTTGGAAGAATTCCCAGGATGAGTTGATGTCAGAGGTGGTAGAGATGGGAGACCAGTCCAGATGATTGATGGCTGCTTGAAGACCGTGCCAGTTGGCCTGAGTGAAATGCCAGACTCGTCGACGCTGAGCAGGCTCCCTGAGGATGGTCAGAGAGATGTCCACTTTAACAAGGACATGATCAGATGATCCGATCGGAGCAGAAGAAGAGCAGCAGACATTTTCAGGGAAGTTAGTCATAACCAAGTCCAGAAGAGAAGATGTTCCGTTGACTGAGATCCGGGTCGGGAAATTGACAGATTGTGTCAGTCCCAGTGAGTCGCAGAAGTCCTTTGCTGAGGAGCCATGGCTGGTGAGAGAGGTACCCACACCCAGCCAACTGGCATGATGACAGTTGAAATCACCACATATGAGGAAGAGAGAGTTGGGATGAGTAGATAGAAGTTGGTCCATATCATCAGACAGCGAGATGTAGATGGAGTCATCACTGTTTGGTGGACGGTACAACACACATATGAACAAGAGGTGGGAGCGAAGGGGAAGCCGTAGCCAGAGGTATTCCTGGGGGTGAGGTGGAGAGAGTGCAGTGCAGGGCGAGTGAGGAAGAGAGTTTTTGATAAAGATAGCAACCCCGCCTCCAGGACGAGGCTCAGGTCTATCATACCGGAGGAGGGAGTAGCCCGGGAGAGATACTATGGAATCAGAGACATCATAAAGGAGGAAAGTTTCTGTTAAGCAGATCACGTCTGGTTTGACAGAAGCAACCTGTATGGAGAGATCAGTTAAGTTTGAAAGAAGGCCCCGGATGTTTGAGGTCCATACCGTTAATGAAGAGGAAGGGGGAGCATCAGATACAGAACAGGGGGGAGGAGGGGTAGGGTAAGATGTGGAAGAGGTGGAAGAGGTAGGGAGAGCTGTTGAAGGTGTGTCAGAGATTTCAGAATAGCTCGGAGAAAGGGAAGGATGGGGCGGACAAAAGGTTTGATGGTGATTGGGTGAGCCACAATGAGGTGTTATTTGAGGAGGGGGAAGAGCGAGGCAGAAGGTTGGGGGAGATGGAGATGAGAGTTTGAAGGGGGAAGAAGCGGGGAGGACGCTTTGAGGAGGGGGAGTGAGAGGGGGGAAATTGAGAAGCAATGAGGGTGGGGAGATTTGAAGGGGAGGGGTGAGGGGGGAGTTTGGGAGGGAAGGGACAAGGGGAGGGATTTGAAAGGGATGGGATATGGGGGAGATTTGGAGGGGAGGGGTGAGGCAGGAGTCTAGGAGGGGAGGGGCGAGGGGGCATCTTGGCGGGGAGGGGTGAGGGGGTAGTTTAGGAGGGAGGGGGCAAGGGGGGAGATTTGAAAGGGATGGGTGATGGGGAAGATTTGGAGGGGAGGGGTGATGGGGAAGATTTGGAGGGGAGGGGTTATGGGGAAGATTTGGAGGGGAGGGGTGAGATTGGATTTTTGAAAGTGTACGATTTATGGGAAACGAACATTTATTGCAAAATGAGTTTCTTGTGACCTTCGAGTTAAAAATACGTTTAAGGACGCTGGATGGAGGATGGAGTGCAGGAGAGTTTAGGGAATGTAGAAAAAAGGCACTATAGGAGATGGATATTTTTTTTGGGATGAATTGATTTGGTGAGCAAGTCGAAAGCAGCCTTTTAAAGAAGAAGAAGAAAAAGGTGTTATAAAATATGACGGAATACATAACTTGAGGGGAAAGTGTAAACATTGAAGGTTAATGAGTGAAAACTATCTGGGGAAATGGGGGAGAAACACGTGGTCGAAGAACGAACGAAAGAATAAGAATGAATAAACGAATGAGAACAGAGAAGGAAATGTGTTTTTTTTTTTTTTTTTTTTTTTTTTTTGAGTTGAGATTTACACAAGGAAGTAGGCTATGGGTGAAAAGACTGCAAATACAGAGAACGAAAGTTATTGGATCACAAACGACAGACCGCTGAGAGAAAAACAAAGCCTCAAGGTTGTACAGTGTACACTGTACAAGGCCTCAAGACACGACACGAATTAACACGATTTTCAATACAGGTATGAAAGATTTGCACCGAAAAATCTTCGTCGGGACACAATATACGTACAACACCATAAATAAATACAGTTTTAACGAAAAAACGGTGGTGAAAACATATCCTCCATCCACCTTAGGTGGCGGAGGTAATAATGGCAAAGGTGTCAAAGTAAAAACACCATGCACAAACATGATGTAGGTACATGTTCCATTCACAGACACGTCTTAGTGGTCGTCAAGGCAAGGGAGGCACCACCGCCTCGGAGATCTAATCAAAAGCTCACATACTGAGCAACGATATATTTACTTTTACTTGAATAAACGTCATTACAAATTTATCAGGCAAGGTACTCCATGAACGCAGCAGAGTGGAATACCATCCGAGGGAAAAGTCCCAACTCCCTGTTAGACGCTAAGGGAAGCAAGCGGAACCCTGCTGACTCCAGCAGAGTGATTATCCAACCATATTCCTCCATACTTTCATCTCTCTGTCACACACACGAAGAGAAAAATAAACCAGCAGAGGAGGTTGGAGCTGCTTTACTATTCGCCCCTTCCCTGGTTCAGCCAATCATTGAATTTGGTTACAACCGCTGCGTGACACTGTGACCTCAGATGAGCATCTCCACCGTGTGGGTGGTGGTGGTTGAGTGATACGCACTTTAACACTATTTAAGAGCGATAGTAACTGAGACAAATCGAATTAAAAATCTACATCTTGTAAATATTTTCAAAGGTTTGTGTTTGTTTGTTTGTACATTATTCTTCCACTGCTGAACCAGAGCACGGAGCAGCCCCAAATTTTGGGTGCAGGTATTTCAGAATCTGGGCAAGGTGTTACGCTACCCACGACAAATACCCCTATCCACAAGGAAATTCTCTGTATGGTTTTGTCGGTCTGAAAATTGCAGAAAAATAAATAAATAAAAAACGGCTGAGAAATCACCTTTTGCCCCAGGGTCACATCATGGACACACAAAAAAATATCCCTGCTCCCCAACCACCTGTGCAACGGTGAGAAGCCCATATGATTTGCACCTATATGGTTCGGCCAACCCACACCAAATTTTGCATCGTCAAGGGTACAAACCACCTCCTCATATCCCCCACAAGACAATTCTCCATGTTTGTGTACATCCAAAAAACATTGAAAAAACAAACAAAAAACGGCTGGGCTGATCTCCACCAAATTTTGCACATGTGCTGGTGGTACCCAGAGTCACACCATGGGCATAACTCTGACCCCCCCCCCCCCCCTTGAGGGAATTCTCTGTGTATGTGCGTTTCTATGCCCAAAAAGCACGAAACTGACCTCAAACAAGGTAATGAGGCCATTTGGCCCATCAATACCATGGTGCCCTCTCAGGGTAATTTTTGCTACAGCTTTGAACATCAAGGACTTGCCTGCCTGCTTCAAGCCATAAACGAGGACTAATTGTACTGGAACCAGGACCGATTGCCCTGAAGCACGAGATGTGCCAGATGGTGCTGAGACAATAACATGAGTGTTTGAGCACGAGGCAGACATGCGAGAGTGAGCGAGCCAAGAGGTCCCCAACGCAAGGAGATAGCTCCATATTGACATTTGTCCAAGGTTTGTGTTTTTGGGAAGGCAATTTTTTTTATACAATGTTGAACAGGTAGAGTTGTTTTGCGTTTATCACTGTGTATCTTGTACACATGTGTAGATGGTAGGCATCCGTCCCAAATTGTTGTGTGTTTGTGTCAGGTGTTTGTGTGTTTGTCAGGTGTTTGTGTGTTTGTCATGTGTCAGGTGTTTGTGCCACATCACCCCCGTCCTTTATAAGCTTCACTGGCTCCCCATCCCCCAGAGAATCCAGTACAAAATCCTCCTCTTGACCTACAAAGCCCTCCATAACCTGGCCCCATCCTACCTGGCTGACCTCCTCTCCAGACACACTCCCACCCGCAACCTCCGCTCTGCTGGTACCAACCTCCTGACCCCCCCCCCCCCCCCCATCCGTACCAAATTCAGATCCTGGGGGGACAGGGCCTTCTCCATCGCTGCTCCCACCCTCTGGAACTCACTACCTCACACCATCCGAGACTCCTCCTCACTCACCACATTCAAAACATCACTCAAGACCTACTTGTTCAACACTGCATTCAACATTTAACCCACAGCATTTAACCCCTGTCTCTTCTCCTTCCTTTGATTATTTACCTATTTATTTTTGTCTTTTTGCACTTGTTTTTTGTACTCTGTCAAAGCGTCTTTGGGCTTCTTGAAAAGCACTATATAAAATAAATGTATTATTATTATTATTAATGATCTTGATTGTTTACTAAAGTCTAAAAATAACCCCGTCTTGATTGGGTGACCAGGCTTGGGCGGGGTACCCATCGTTGCGCAGGAAAAAAAAAAAAAACTACGTACGGGTTCCGGCACATGTGCATTGAAAACGTTGAAACATTAAATATTTTCAAGTGTTTGTATGTTATTCTTTCACGGCTGAACAGTAGCACTAGAGGCCCCAACTTTTGGGTTTAGGCACATCAGAATCTGTGCAAGGTTTTAAACTACTGCACGTTGGCCTTGACATCTATTTTGAGGCCACCAAAGGCCTCTATAAAGTGTATATCTTGATCTGGGGTCAGGCATTTCTGCTGCCAGCCCGCAGGCGAAAGGTAACCACCATGACGCCAATAACTCCATTGCCTTACAATGTCCAAACGTCCCAAAATCACCCACGGGAAAAGCTCACCCAACCTGGCAAGCACCAGGTAGGCCTTCTTCTAGTCCATCTTCTTCTGAAATCTTATAAAAGAAAGTTTTTGTTTGTTTGTTTGTCTGCACGCGCTAATCTCCTGAACGGTGAAAGACAGGAGGAAACCTCTGAAACAAAAAATGTCGGGACGGGCCCCGGGAAGGTTATAGGCTAGGTGGTGAGGCTGGTCGAGGCCCACCCCGGCTGGGCTGGGCCCATTTCATAATTAAAAGCTGAGCTGAATTATAATCGACAATCTTCTATGGCCGCGAGTAAAAGCTGAATTATAGTAGTAAATTCATTCAAAAAGAACCCGGGCAACACCGGGTGCATTCAGCTAGTATATAATAAGTTAATGATGTCTGTCCGCCTGTCCCACCCTGAAACACAGAAATGCTCCTCAGAGAAATAATACATATTCAGTAAAAGTTGCTTCAAATTAATCCAAATCTATAGGAAATTGATTTTTTTCAGACACAATTTTGAACCTGGGCAGTGTTGACTTTTGGGTAGTGTTTTTGAACCAGGGCAGGACACAACATGACTGCTGCCTCGATCGCTCCCAACACTTTTCTCTTTGCTGTTAATAAATACAAATCCTCCCATTTTTGAGTGCTAATAACCAGTGCAAAAATAAAAGGCTTCCTTTTTTATATTGTGGTATTTTTGATGGGGAGATTGGTGAAAGGCTGGCTGAGATGGGCCAAGAGAGAATGGCAAAGGGAGCCGATACGTTGAGGGAATAGTGTAGGAGGAAAAAGAGGTTGAGATGAGAGAATTGTGTGAAGGGGGATATCATTAATGTGGGGTGGTTGGATGATGGAGAGAGTTGGCTGAGCACAGATGGGAGTGGAAGAGTATTGTGGTCAAGGCAGGGCAGATGCTTGGTACCTTTGGACCTCACCCTTATAAAGGGAAGAGGAGGAAGAGTGGGACGAGGAGGAGTGGAAGGAGGAGGGGAAGGAGTAGGGGATGGAGTAGGGGATGGAGTAGGGGATGGAGTTGGAGAAGAAGAAGAAGAAGAAGGAAGAGGAGGCGGAGGAGGAGGTATTTTTGCCATGGGCTTCTGCTAATAGTATATACTCGTACATTGCTAAGCAAAAGTCAGACATTTTGCATTTTTCTATTCTGATGGATAAAGAAAACAAGAAATACAAGAAATACAAGAAATATGTCGTGTATAGCATGATACTTGCGAAGTCCCTATAATAAGTTGTTGGCCTATGATGACCTCAAAAATAATTGATGCTTGAATTCAGTGACCTGGTATGCAAATCCTCTTAAAATTTCAGGTCGATTGGATGAAAATTGAAGATTTTAGAAATCTGGCCTATGTTGACCTTTTGACGTATGTTGACCTCATAAATAGTTGGGGGTTGAATTCAATGACCAGATATGCAAGTCCTCTTAAAATTTCAAGTCGATCGGATGAAAATTGAGGATTTTAGAAATATGGCCTATGTTTTTTGGGGGGGGGTTTTTGTATACAAGATCGAGGCTCGTGGAAGAGCTAACATTAATCACACCAAAAGTCAAACCAACACATAAAACACAAAATAAGGGGGGCGGTGGACAAGAGAGGGGGAAGGACACAAACACAACATTTGAGAGCAGGGACATCATACAGGTATGAAAGATTAACATCGAGAATCTTCCGAGGGACACACAAGAGGTACACACACGTAAGATAAATAGTTTCAACAAAAATACAATTGTGTGTTGACCTTTTGGCCTATGTTGACCTCATAAATAGTTGGGGGTTTGAATTCAATGACCAGATATGCAAATCCTTTTCAAATTTCAAGTTAATTGGATGAAAATTGAGGATTTTAGAAATTTGGCCTATGTTGAGCTTTTGGCCTATATTGACCTAAATATAATTGGTGATTGAATTCAGTGACCAGATATGCAAATCTTCTTCACGTTTCAAGTCAATCGGATGAAAATTGAGGATTTTTAAAATTTGACAAAGTTGGTGATCTTTGGCCGATGTTGACCTATTGAGCTTTTCACCCCCAAAACAATAGGGTTCTTGCTTATTACCAACTCTACAATTTGGTGAAGTTTCGTGAAGATCGGTTGAAAATTGTGACCTTTAGGGGACTGACATACAGACACAGATAGAATAACGCACAAGACCAATCTTCGATTTTCACAAGTAATAAAACTGTGTTCAACACAAATAAACCTTTATGAAAAAGAAAATCTTATTCGAATTACCAAATGTATACACAATTTACCTTTATGTGAATGACTAGCAGACATGTAATCCTTTATCTTGAAAACCACTGAAATTCTTCCAAGTAAACTTTCAAATCAAGATTGTATAATTAGTTACGAACACTTTGCTTTGTTGATGTATCGTGAAGTAAACAAACAAAAGTATTTAGATAAACTGCGGCATTTGTATTAAATAGCTTCATGACATGGAAAAAAGAAAAGAAAAGTTGGACCTGCTGTCTATCTTTTTATGGTAGAAATTGGACACATTGTAGACATATTACACCCTACGCTATCTTCATTCACAACTATTACTAGTATTGTCTCAAAGTGCCTCCCCCATTCTCCCATATCCGTGTACGTGGGCTTTACTTTCCTCTCTCAATTTACGGGTCCCCTTTCCATTCATACGTACACGGCCCTCGAATAAACGAGTGCATCTTACTTCGATAATGCCTTGATGATCGAGCAGCGTATACTGGTTTTGTATGTGCATCGAATCCTCACTGTTGAAAGGGAGGCTGCGGAGAAAGGGCAAACACACGCGCATCATTTCAACAATGTGTACCTATTAAAAACAGACTGGAATGCCCACATCGCCTGCGGGATAATTTTGTTTTAATTACAGCATCATTGCGTAAATTAACTAAAAATTAAATTCACACAAAAAGGAAGCACACACATTTAGTCACTTTGAAGTGCAGTACTTGATATCAACTGAAATAAAAAGATTAAATGTGCAAGTTGCACAAGGCCATGGATAATTTTATTCCAACTAAAGTCACACCCATTCACTCAGAGGATAAACCGTGGTTTACATCAGAATTGAAATCGCTCATTCTAAAAAGACAAAAAGCTTTCTCCAGTGGTAAATCATTTTCATGGTGACTGCTACGCAATAAAATCAGTAGATTAGTAAAGCGTGCTGAGCGACTTTTCTATGACTCCAGTGTTGGCAAATTGAAAAAGCTTAACCCTCGCTAGTGACATATTCAAATAAAACAAGAAAGAGCAATCACAGATTGCAGACCCTCGCCAGAATGTGTTTACAGTCGTTTTTAAGGCGTTTGTGTTAAAAACAAATATGGCGACCGAACCACTTGACCAAAGACGTCATTATTAATTTTTTTCTCCACCAATTTATCCCTAGATGCTGCTCAATAAATTTCATCTTGATCGGATGAAGTTTTGTACTTGTTGAATTATGACGTCATAATGGAGGCACCTATGACATCATAATTAACATATTTTATTCCCCATGGAGAGTTCTTTACAATGAGCCATGTCTAAATTTTTTCTACTAGTGAGGTACCCGTGCTACGAACGGGTGGGAGGCCAGAAGCAAACAGGCAATGCAGAAACGGCAAATGCTAAAGCATGAACCAATAAATTCCACATTCCTGTAGCACCTTCAGTCGCACGTCAGACATGGACAGCAAGTTTGTGAAGGACATCCATGAAAAACGTACCCGTACGCAAACAAATGGGTACGTTCACGTATAGAAACATTGATCGTGGGACCGTGGCGAATCTGCATATGTCGATCCGCGAATTTCACGTTTAGAAAGTAGAAACCATCACAGCATGTCGTCATTTACTTGAAGCCAATATCTCTTTTTTCATTCCAAACAACATAACTCCAATCACAAAATAAACTTTCAACAACATTGTTAATGTTTCCTTCATTGAGGAAACATTAACAATGAGGGATTTTCGAATTGAGGGATTTTCGAAGCTCCACACGGGGCCCCACGTTTTTCGAAGTTAAGTCTGTTCACAATTGTATTTTGTCGAAACTGTATTTATCTTTCGGTGTGTAAAGTTATTGTGTGCAACTTTGGTTGTTTCTCGGTGTTTATCTTTCATAAATTGATCGTCTGTTTGCCGTGTCGCGAGCAAGGCCTTTGCCGCGTCGCGAACGATTTGAAATCGAAGTTAAGTGATTGTTCCCATTTGTATTTTCGTTAAAACTGTATTTATTTATGGTGTTGTACGTATATTGTGTCCCGACGAAGATTTTTCAGTGCAAATCTTTCATACCTGTATTGAAAATCGTGTTAATTCGTGTCGTGTCTTGAGGCCTTGTACAGTGTGCACTGTACAACCTTGAGGCTTTGTTTTTCTCTCAGCGGTCCGTCGTTTGTGATCCAATAACTTTCGTTCTCTGTATTCCCAGTCTTTTCACCCATAGCCTACTTCCTTGTGTAAATCTCAACTAAAAAAAAAAACAAAACAAAAAAAACATTTCCTTCTCTGTTCTCATTCGTTTATTCGTTCGTTCGTTCTTCGACCACGTGTTTCTCCCCCATTTCCCCAGATAGTTTTCACTCATTAACCTTCAATGTTTACACTTTCCCCTCAAGTTATGTATTCCGTCATATTTTATAACACCTTTTTCTTCTTCTTCTTTAAAAGGCTGCTTTCGACTTGCTCACCAAATCAATTCATCCCAAAAAAAATATCCATCTCCTATAGTGCCTTTTTTCTACATTCCCTAAACTCTCCTGCACTCCATCCTCCATCCAGCGTCCTTAAACGTATTTTTAACTCGAAGGTCACAAGAAACTCATTTTGCAATAAATGTTCGTTTCCCATAAATCGTACACTTTCAAAAATCCAATCTCACCCCTCCCCTCCAAATCTTCCCCATAACCCCTCCCCTCCAAATCTTCCCCATCACCCCTCCCCTCCAAATCTTCCCCATCACCCATCCCTTTCAAATCTCCCCCCTTGCCCCCTCCCTCCTAAACTACCCCCTCACCCCTCCCCGCCAAGATGCCCCCTCGCCCCTCCCCTCCTAGACTCCTGCCTCACCCCTCCCCTCCAAATCTCCCCCATATCCCATCCCTTTCAAATCCCTCCCCTTGTCCCTTCCCTCCCAAACTCCCCCCTCACCCCTCCCCTTCAAATCTCCCCACCCTCATTGCTTCTCAATTTCCCCCCTCTCACCCCCCCTCCTCAAAGCATCCTCCCCGCTTCTTCCCCCTTCAAACTCTCACCTCCATCTCCGCCAACCTTCTGCCTCGCTCTTCCCCCTCCTCAAATAACACCTCATTGTGGCTCACCCAATCACCATCAAACCTTTTGTCCGCCCCATCCTTCCCTTTCTCCGAGCTATTCTGAAATCTCTGACACACCTTCAACAGCTCTCCCTACCTCTTCCACCTCTTCCACATCTTACCCTACCCCTCCTCCCCCCTGTTCTGTATCTGATGCTCCCCCTTCCTCTTCATTAACGGTATGGACCTCAAACATCCGGGGCCTTCGTTCAAACTTAACTGATCTCTCCATACAGGTTGCTTCTGTCAAACCAGACGTGATCTGCTTAACAGAAACTTTCCTCCTTTATGATGTCTCTGATTCCATAGTATCTCTCCCGGGCTACTCCCTCCTCCGGTATGATAGACCTGAGCCTCGTCCTGGAGGCGGGGTTGCTATCTTTATCAAAAACTCTCTTCCTCACTCGCCCTGCACTGCACTCTCTCCACCTCACCCCCAGGAATACCTCTGGCTACGGCTTCCCCTTCGCTCCCACCTCTTGTTCATATGTGTGTTGTACCGTCCACCAAACAGTGATGACTCCATCTACATCTCGCTGTCTGATGATATGGACCAACTTCTATCTACTCATCCCAACTCTCTCTTCCTCATATGTGGTGATTTCAACTGTCATCATGCCAGTTGGCTGCGTGTGGGTACCTCTCTCACCAGCCATGGCTCCTCAGCAAAGGACTTCTGCGACTCACTGGGACTGACACAATCTGTCAATTTCCCGACCCGGATCTCAGTCAACGGAACATCTTCTCTTCTGGACTTGGTTATGACTAACTTCCCTGAAAATGTCTGCTGCTCTTCTTCTGCTCCGATCGGATCATCTGATCATGTCCTTGTTAAAGTGGACATCTCTCTGACCATCCTCAGGGAGCCTGCTCAGCGTCGACGAGTCTGGCATTTCACTCAGGCCAACTGGCACGGTCTTCAAGCAGCCATCAATCATCTGGACTGGTCTCCCATCTCTACCACCTCTGACATCAACTCATCCTGGGAATTCTTCCAAAGTAAATTGCTCTCTCTCATGCACAGATTTATCCCATCTCGTCTTCAGTTGTCATACCCTTCCTCCCGTCCATGGTACACGGAATCTTGTGGTGAGGCTGTTGCCCAGAAACAACTTGCCTTCGTCTCCTGGAAAGCAAATCCAACGGAAGGAAATCTCATTTCCTTTCACAAAGCCCGAAACAAGTGTGTGTCCACCCTCAGGAGAGCCAGGAAACAATATCTCTCCGTTCTCAAGACCGAACTCTCTTATCTGTCTCCCTCTTCCAAATCCTGGTGGCGTCTGGTCAAATCAGGTTCTGGTGTTTGTTCCCCCTCCATCCCCTCCCTTACCTCAAACGGCTACACAGCTGACTCCGCACGTGAAAAAGCTGAATGCCTCAACTCTGTGTTTGCCTCTAAATCTTGTGTCCCAAACCCATCCCTCTCTGTACCCACCATACCCAGTCGTACCCTGCTGCTCCTGGACTCCGTGTCCTTTCCTCCTGACAAGGTGGAAAAGTTTCTGTCAACCCTCGACTCTGATTCTGCAACTGGACCCGACGGCATCAGCCCACGGGTCCTAAAATCCTGCTCTGCTGCTCTATATCACCCTCTCTCTGTTCTCTTCACCCTCTCTTTTGCTCAAGGTCAACTGCCATCTGCTTGGAAATCAGCCAACATCACCGCTTTGCACAAAAAAGGTGCAAAAACAGATACTAGCAACTACAGACCAATCAGCCTTCTCCCAATTATCAGCAAAGTCATGGAATCCATCATTGCTTCGGATATGAAATCTTTCCTCTTCTCCAATGGCTTGATCTCTGATCATCAATTTGGTTTCAGACCAGGTCACTCTACTCTGGACATGCTGCTTCTGCTGTCTCAACAATGGATGGAGGTCCTCAATGCCAAACAGGAAATTAGAGCTGTCTCCCTCGACATATCACGTGCCTTCGACACGGTCTGGCACCCCGCTCTGCTCACCAAACTCTCCTCCTTTGGTATCCATGGAAATCTCCACGCATGGCTGGCGGACTTCCTCTCTAGTCGTCGTCAACGTGTGGCCCTGAATGGGTTTCTCTCATCTCCTCTTCCTGTTCAGGCTGGAGTTCCCCAAGGCAGTGTTCTGGGCCCCGTGCTTTTTCTGGTCTTCATCAATGATCTCTCTGACTCTCTCGAAAATCCTCTCTATCTCTTTGCTGATGACTCCACTCTCTGCCGCTCCATTCCTCTTCCCTCAGATCGGCAGTCTGCTGCCTCCTCACTCTCTGAAGACCTGGACAACATCACAGACTGGTCAAACAAGTGGAACATGTCTTTCAATCCTGACAAATCTCACACTCTTACTATGTCTCTCCGAAAAGATCGACTGGACAACCCTCCCATCTACTTTCTCAACAATCCTCTCCAAGAAGTTCTGTCGCTCAAGATTTTGGGTCTCACTATCTGCCATGATCTTTCTTGGGAAAACCACATTTCCAAGCTGGCCTCCAAAGCCAGTCGCCGACTGGGCATCCTCCGTCGTGCGAAGTCCTTCCTCGGCACACCTGAGCTCCTCATCACATACAAGGCTTTCATCCGCAGCTCAATGGAATACTGTTCTCCCCTATGGGCCGGTGCTCCTGCCTCACACCTAGCTCGGCTTCATGCTGTTGAAACCAAAGCTTTCAGAATTATTGGAATCTCCCGCGATGAAGCTCTGAGGGCCTTTCACTCACTCACCGCAGGCAGGTAGGTGGTCTTTCTGTCTTCTACCGACTCCTCTCCGGCCTTGCACCCCCAGCTCTCTCTGTGCTCTGTCCCCCAAATATTCCTACAGGTCGCACAAGATCTGCCAGCAACCCTCTGATGGTTAAACTGCCGAAATCTCGGCTCTCTGCTCACCTTCACTCTTTCATTCCTCTTTTCTCCCGCCTCTGGAACAAACTCCCTCACTCCCTTCAATCCCACTCCTCCCTCCAGGTCTTTAAAACAGCTGTTCACCACCATCTCTTATCTTCCCCCATCCAAAACCTTGATCTTTTCTACCCCCGCTAATTCACCCCAGATCCACCTTGTTTGAAATTCCAACTTCTTTCCTGGAAGTCCTGGCAGTGTCCATATGTTTTATACCTCTCCCACCGCCCCCTTCCCATGCCCCCCCCCCCCAAAGCCCTCGCCCTCTCTCAGATCTCTCGATGTCTCCATGTCTCTCGGTCCCTGCTCTCAAATGTTGTGTTTGTGTCCTTCCCCCTCTCTCCCCATCTTGTCTACCGCTCCCGATGTTATATGTTTTATGTGTCGGTTTGTCTTTCTGTGTGATTAATGTTCGCTCTTTCACGAGCCTCGATCTTGTATACAAAAAAAAAAAAAAAAAAAAAATTGTAAAAACTACCAAGTCAACAGTTAAAAGGATTTTGAGCCGATAGGTGTTACGGCCTTGGCAAGATCGATTGAGACAGCAATCTGTTAGCGTATACACCGCCCAAATAGCTATGTGGAATTCTCTGATGTAGAGATTAAACGCACGTCGTTTGAACTTTGGCCGAGATCATTATTTACTTTTAATGATGTTTATATACGAATCAAAAACAAGATAATTGGTTTTGGGTCGTCCTTTCCGCATATCTCGTGGGATTGTGAGTTGGAGAGACGACCGTGATGGCGGGGAGGGGGTTGGCATTCTCTCAAGCAGGGATTCAACCCATGTCCTTATAAAAGGTCTTTGTCCGAGGTCATTATTTTTAACTGTGTGTTTTCATTCATCAGGTTGCGATCAGTGCAGCCCATTGTGCGGTACCCGGAAAAATAACGTTATGCGGGAGTCCAAACCTGAAAATGCTGGAGACCAAAGCTGAAATTGGAAAAACAATATACCCTATTTTACTCCAGGGGTCCCAGGATTACCCACCCGACATTTAGTTGCGATCGGTTCAGCCGTTTTTGCGATACCTTCGAACGGACGGACGGACAGACAGACGGACGGACATTTGGTGAATTATAGTAAGATGCAGCGCTTTTAGAGATATAGAGGTGCAAAGTTTTTCGGTTTTCCAAGATGGCGGCCGAACCACGTGACCGATGACGTCATCATTATCATTAAAAAAAATATACAGGTGGAGTTGCACCTATGGTGGAAATTTCCTGTCAATCAGATCAACGGTTGCCGAGAAAATCATATTTATTCTGTGCGGACAAAGACAAACAAACAGACAGACAAACAAGCAGACAAACAGACCCAAATGCAATACCCTCTCCTCCTGCGAGGGTAAAAAAAACAAAAAAACTTACTGGACATAACAGCAAAACAAGTTTTACCTTGTCGGGAATGTCACTGAAGGATGCTGCCAACGATCTCGGTGGCTCAGGCCATTCTGCAACTCGATCTTAACCAGGTGCCTGCCTACCACCTACCCTCTGCTGCTCCATCCCCTTCAGTGGTTCTGCAGGACCTTTTTAAGAAACTTAAGAAATTGAATATCTATGAGTGGCGGACCGGACTGTATCCCACCTCGTATTATTAAGGAATTTGCACATGAATTGTGTTTCCCACTTACTCAAATATTCAACTGCTCACTCCGTGAAGGTGTGAAAATGATCGTTTTAAGGCCATTTTCACCGCTAGAGCGGGGGTTAGCCTTGCGGGCCCCATGACAATCATGGTTCCCTGTTTGAGGCAATGATTTTATGGCCGGATGCCCTTCCTGACGCCAACCCTTGGTCACGCTCTTACGATGCGCAGGGATACGGTGTACCTATTCTAAACCGGGGTACACACCGGGATCATTCATCCCAGCAAGCTGGTACTCAATTTTCCGACCTCGGAAGGATGACAGGCTGAGTCAACCCCCCTGGCGTTAATTCAGCGATCGACCGGGATTCGTACCCAGGATCCTAGGATACCAAGCCGGCACCCTAACTGCTAAGCCAACACCAGGCTCACTCCGTGAAGGTGTATTACCTGATATTTGGAAATCTGCTTATGTTATACCGGTTCCAAAGTCTCAACCACCAAATCTTGATAATCTGCGTCCAATTTCACTCACGTGCATATTTTCCAAAGTTTTTGAGGATTTTGTTGTAAACTGGATATGTGAGGACATTACGAATTCCATTGACAATGAACAATTTGGCTCTCTTAAGGGTTTGTCTACAACTCATTGTTTAGTTAATATACTGGATGATATTTTTAAGGGAACTGATAAACTCCAACATTCTTCAGTTCTGGTAACTACTGACTTCTCGAAAGCATTTGATCATGTAAACCACCAGATTGTTGTTGATAAATTCATTAATCTTGGTGTTCGAGCATCTATTATCCCATGGATTTGTAGTTTAAAAAAAAATCTAATAGAAGTCAGGCTGTATGGTACAACAGGGAAGTTTCCACATGGGACATACCCAATGCTGGGGTTCCTCAAGGCACAAAAATTGGTCCGGTTGCTTTCTTAGCCATGATAAAAGACTGTTTCCGGTTATCCTGAAATTTCACACTACAGGCATGTTGATGACATGACCTTTTGTCAAACTTATAGTGACACTGAACAAACTAGTCGTATGCAGCAACAACTTGACTGTCTCCAAGAATGGCCATTTAAAAACAACATGAATCTTAATACTAGTAAATGCCAAGTCATGATCACATGTTTTCCAAGACTTCCGGCAGAGGTGCCTAGTTTTCATCTCGGAGACTGAGCTATTAATCAAACAGATTGTGTTAAACTGTGAGGCATCCATGTGCAAGACAACTTGAAATGGGACACTCAAGTTCAAAAGTCACTCAAGAAATGGGACACCATGTGTAAAACCTTCAACAGAAAACTCTACTTTTTGCAGCAACTGAAACGTGGTAATATCCCTGTTTCTGATTTAATAACAGTATATTTAGAGTATGTTAAACCCACTTTGGAATATGCTTCACCCGCATGGTTTTGTGGCTTAACTGAAGCCCAGAAGGAATGTTTGGAGAAATTGCAACAGAAAGCATTTCGTATAATTCTCTCTAGTGACTTTTGTAGAACCAAATCTCATGCAGGTACTTAATATTCCTGTTCTTTCTGAGAGGCTCGAACAGCTATCCCTCAATTTTGGTAATGTACTTTTAAAATCAAATATACACAGAGATTGGTTCCCCCCACCTAGGAACAATAACTTAAGGAACTCTGGCATGTTATCTACTATTAGATGTCCAACCAACCGCGACAAGTGCAGCCCCATCCCCTTTTTTGTATAAGAATTGGATGAGGTCCTTGTGTTAATGAGTTTGATGCCTGTTGTGTTTTGTTAGATATCTGTGTTTTCTTTCTTCGTTTGACAGCAATTTTATCTTATTTATTTGCCATTTTATGTTTGAGCCATCTTTATTATTTTGTTGTTATCCCTGCAATATTTGTAAACCGAGTAATTCAGCCAACGGCTGCGAAAGTCTTTTTGTAACAAACCGATTATTGATCGATTGATTGAAGTTTTTTTTTTCTTCCAAATATTAGGTTTATTATCTCCGCCAGTGAAGGTGGATGGACTGAAGGTGGATGGACTGAAGGTTTTCACACCTGTCTGTTTGTCTGTGAGCACGATATCTCAAAAAGTCGTGAACGGATTTGGACGAAACTCGGTGGACAGGTTGTGTGCAAGGACGAATCGAGATCTGAATCCGGATCCGAATGAGAGTTAAAAAAAAGAAGCCATTCTTCAGCATTGAGAGACGGGACCAAAAACTATATACAGGGAATCCTTGCTATACGTCTAAGATACCGGATGTTCCAGAAAAGTTGGACTTATAACAAAATGGCGGATAGCAGGGAATTTTTCCCCATAATAATTTGGGTAATTAAGGGGCGATGCATTCCAACACTTAATTTATGTCTTATACAACATCACTCAACAAGCTCAGCAATCAAAAATACATATGAAACAGACAAAACATATGAAAATATTGTTACAGTACGCGGTTAAGGATGTTATATTTGCCGAGCGGAGGCTCCGCGACCGAACAGTTGTTCCCCGACTAAACCGGATTCACCCAGACGTTGGCCGTATCGCGCCACAGCTACTCAATCGGGAAAAGACTAAGACGACGAATGCAAAGAGGAAGAAGAAGAAGAAGACGTACAGAAGAGTAACGGGGTTTATTATTATTTACACACATAAGCAAAAAGAGCAGTCACGTTTATTTACAGGGGACATGAGATGCAGGTGACAGTGAAAATTACTAGCTTATACAGACTTAGTTACTACCCAGGACAGCACGAACAAAACAAACTCACGTAGGCAAAATGGGGAAATTGCAGGCAGGAATGGCTGGAAAGGATGAGCAGGTGGGATCACCGGGCACAGCAAGCAGGTCCACTCCGGGCGGGAAGCGGGGAGCCGGCAGCTCCTTGTATTCCGCTTTACAGCGCACACCGTCAGGGCTTCACGCGGCTGGTTGAAACGGGGCTGCACTCCTCTGTTGTATCTCTCGCGTAGCTTGTTTCGTAAAAGCTCCTCGGCTTTCTCTTGGACCCTTTCTTTTGTCGTGTCCCTCTCCACGCAGCTCAGCTCGTATTTTTCTTCCTCTCACTTCCCTTCCAGCGCGGGTCTCTCTCGCCCTTTCTTTCACTTCTCCTTTTAGCGCGGGACTGACACGCCCTCCACGGTTTCGGTACCGCCCTCTCCCCCGTGCTCTGTTTCGTGACCTTGTATGGTAATCCCACGGGCTTGTCTCCTTATTTGGGCATCGCGCTGACGGCACGCCCCTCGTGGCGAGCCACGGACTTGTTTCCTTATTTGGGCATGGGGCTGCACAGCCCCGCCCTTCTTGGCGCGCCCTGGGCTTGCCTCTCCCTGGCGCCCCTCCTGTTCAAACAGAGCACGGAGCACATTTTCACTACAGCAGCGAATTGAGAGTGCGTGCACCCCATGCTTGTGAACTGCTTTACCCACAGATGGAGAGTTTGGCTGGGAAATGGAATTATTGAAGGGGAGCTATTCTCTATTGATTCAGTGCAATGGAGTGTCATTCTAATGGAAGACATGGCCTGACTCTAAAACACATAATAAGATATAAGCTATCGAACAGGGGTATTCTATGATTGGCTGACGTGTTTGCTTTATGGACTAATTATGGGACGCCCTTTGACCTTTACACACTGGAGCAAGGAGGCTCAGAATAAAGCAATAATAATAATACACACAATAAAAAAAACACAATCCTCATATCCGCAACACTGCACCCTCCTCCTCCTCTTAGGCACGGCCCGGGCCTACAACTTTTATTTAGTGTGACACGTAGGTGTAGTTCGCTCTACTTTTAACCTGACCCTGAGTGCGACAGTTTTAAAACATAGATAAATATGTCCCGCTGCTCCATTGCACCCTGCCTAACAGACTCACGCCCACAGCTAACCGAATTGCGGAATGGTCTTCAAACTACACACTGATGGTGGGGAGCATTATTTACAATTGACGCTACTTTTATTTACAATACGCAACCCAGGACCTGTGATCGTTCTTTCTGGGGGGGGGGGGGACAGTCTGCTCTGCATCGACGCACCATGAAAGCACCTATAACGCACCAACACACCCTCAAGCACCAATCGGTGCAGTCACCACAGTTCATCAGTGTTCAATAATAAAAAATAAAATCAACAACCCCTAACCCTGCAGGTGGTCTCTTGCTCTTCGGGTCCCTCTGCTGGTTATTATTATTTCTTCCAGTTGTTGTCTTTTTCTTTTGCTGGCGGCCTATTTGCAATAAAATGCACCTAACGTGTCCGTTTTTATTTTCTTTATTTATGGCCCACAGGGTCGACTACGTGTGGTTCACCTGTGGGGCATCAGTGCCCTGTGGCCAAGGTCCGCCAGCAAGATTTCGGGCCCTCATGGCCGGTTCCAGCAGAGGGGCCATGCCCCAACCCATGGGGTCCATAAGTGGTGCTCGGCCACAGACATGTGGTCCATCATGTGGTGCATCGATGCAGACAGCTGGTTCTGGGAGTTCCGGGCGCACAATGGCGGACTCACGCACGCTCCCCTCGGCGCCCGATGGCGCACAGGTCATGTGGGAGACAAAAGGGGGAAGACAAATGAGCGAGGGGTAAGGTCACAAGGGTACACATCAAACAAGGCAATGCAAGGCGAAATGCGTACGGAGGGCGAAGTGAGAAAGCTCGTCCCTACCGTACGTCACCCCCCCCCCCCCCTGTCACCTACACTACCCTTGCCCTTATCCCATATGTACAAAAACCTACACATTTACAAATTCGTCACTACTGTCACGTCTCCCCATATTTCCCTTAATTCGTCACCACAATCCCTCTATCCAAAATTTGCCATCACCAATTCATCATCAATCCTCATAAGGAGGAAGAGATGGAACATCAAGCACAATGTCACACCCATGTCATGATGCGTCTCACAATCCAAAACATTTGCACATAAAAATAATTGAACATGGCATGGTGTGGAGGTATGTCATCTCAGGTGAGTGGATGCAGATGGTGCGAGGAGATTTTCATCCTAACTACTTTCTAAATGACTTTAACACACTTTACACTACCCGGGGTCTTTCCCTGCCAATCCATTGGCCACTTACTCTATGGGTTCTAAAAACCAATTCCCGTGGACCAAACTGTGGTGCTTCTCAATTTGGGGTCTCACTCCCCCGATTCATCTCCCGGTGCCCTTGCACAATTTCTGGGCTGTGACGTGTAGCTCTCCCAGCAGGTCTACCCACCTGCACACCTCCACCACTGCAGTTGCCACCCGAGCTTACCTAGCACCTCACCCTAACCTAACTAACTGGGGAAGGCCCCTCCTGGCTCTGTCACCCCTTGGTGCCCTCTGGCACTGGGCTACCCGGGTCCATCCTCCGGATCCTCGGGCCCATCCACAACAACTCTACCGGCTCCCAGAGCCCACCTGCGGCCTCACCTGGCCGACATCCTCACAGTGGTGGAGTGCCCAAACCAACTACACACACTAACAGGCTACACGCCCAGCCATTTCCACAACACTAATGCACCCATCCAATCACCATTCTTCCACATGCACCACAGATGCCAATATCCAACCACAATTTACCTATATCCTCTACCTAACACTTACACTACCTGCCCCGGGTATTCATGATGGGGGTCCACTCTTCCCCCATTCACACCTTCGCACCATCCACTCCACTCCACAATTTCCACCATACTCACTCCACGACCATCCATTCCAATCCTCCATATATTCCACACTCCATGTATTCCACACACCTGTTGGTGCACACCTGTGCACTCACACCTGGTGCCACCTGCACCCTCCTTCCTTCCTGGACCATTTGGTCAACACAACGCACAATCACCTTCTCTCACTCAAACACTGCTCCATACACCTGTTCAGTTGCACACCTGTGCAATCACACCTGTTCTTCACACACTTTTCACAATACACTTCTGAATTCACCTCCAACACTCACACGGCATCATCTAAACTACCTATTGCCCTGCTAACTTAGTGCTCCCTGTCTTCCCTTTAAACTAAGCACATACCACGTCATTATCATCCACACTAATCTACCTGCGTCCCCAGCTACAGGTATCATTGTCACTAACTAATCTTAACGTTACCTAATGTCAATCTCTAGGGCCCTACACACGATATATCCTAACCCTCCCGGGCTAGTTTTCACTGCCATCAACCCCATAACTAGTGCTCCTTTGCCCCCCTCTGTGAGGGATGACAGAGTTGCCATCCCACCACATCGGGGACGTTCCACTACCAATTATGCTCACCAAATTTCAGCCAATCAAAAATTTGCCAATCATCTGCCAATCACTGTACCATTACCAATCACTCTGCCAATCCTTTGCCAATCATCAAATTTTGTTTTTCTAATTTCGGGGCCAAAACACTATCCTCGTCATCACAGTCTACTTACTAGTGCCTCTCGGTGCGCCAATTCACTTCCAGAGCTCGGCTTTGTAAAGCCGAGCAATGAATGCGGGTTGTTTTGTGCCAGCGGCTGGATACGTCCCGCATTCGGTGCAGGGACGGGGGCTTACCCGGGCCGAGATCCCACGCACCACCTCGGCACGGAGCCATCCAATGTCCCGATCTCGACCTGCCGGAACGCCTCAACAAAAAGGGGTCGCCATGACGACCCTTCCTATCGGGCTGCCCGTTCCGCCTAGCGGAGCACGGACGCGTCCGTTCCAAGCGAGGCCCAGCGTGGATCACGTACGGCGGTCCTTTCGGACCCGCCGTGGTTTGGATCCCCGCTGGTCCTCGCGGCACGCGAAGCTGCCCAACGCGCACCGAGGGCCCGAGTCGGCTAAATGTCGTTCTAACCGCTAACCCGGTTACCGTCGATGCCTCACCTGCATGCTTACACCCCGCAGCCCGTTCCTTGCTCACACCTCCAGCCGTCTCCCTGCTCTTGGTCATTGCACCTTCTCTTACACACCCAGGTACACTCATTCCACTCACAGACTTGGTCACACACCTGACCACCTCACACCTTTGCACACACTCCTCACCAACACACCTCTTCGCGCCCCCTCCTCGGTCACCTCCTCTGTGACAATCACAGGTGTGCTCTCACTCGCACACCCAACCACGTGCCTCACTACCAACTCAAGTGTGCATTCCCACACACGCTCTACCATTCCAGGTGTGCATCCTTCCATTCCAGGTGTACATCCTCTCTCACCTGTCACAACCAACTCACGCTCCGTGTCACTCTCACTACTTTCACCACCACTCTTGACAGCGCACTCACCCTTACTCTCGACAGCACACTCTTTCCTCATGCCCCTGTCCGTTACACACCTTTCTCACGCACACTCTCCCGTTACACCCTCTGTAACACTCACCACAGGTGTGCATTCTTCCTTACTTTTGACAGCGCACTCTTTCCCCATGCACCCGTCCGTTACACACCTTTCTCGCACACACTCTTGCGCACACTCTCCCGTTACATCCTCTGTAACACTCACCACAGGCGTGCATTCTCCCTTACTCTTGACAGCGCACTCTTTCTTCATGCACCCGTCCGTTGCACACCTTTCTCGCGCATCCTCTTGCGCACACTCTCTCGATACTTCCTCCGTAACACTCACCACAGACGTGCATTCTCCCTTACTCTTGACAGCGCACTCTTTCTTCATGCACCCGTCCGTTACACACCTTTCTCGCGTATCCTCTTGCGCACACTCTCTCGTTACTTCCTCCGTAACACTCACCACACCGCGCTTCCATGTGCTCCCTCGCACTCGCGCTACTACCAACTCACTTACACCTCGTCGTATCTCCTCTTTCATCTCCTCCCTCTCTTTTGTAGATGCCACCCTCATCTGTCCCAATTCATCCCTCTGAGCATCCAGTTTGGTTTCTACCCCGATTTTCACCTCCTCTATCTGCTCTCCCATTTGTTTAATTTCTCGGGCGGATTGCTCCCCTATTTCCCACAATTTGCCTTCCATCCTATTTTCTAACCCCATTAACCTATTTTTCACCCCTTCTATCCCATTGTCTAACCCCTCAAATTTCTTGTCTAATCCCTTAAACTTATTGTCTAACCCCTCACCGGTACCCCTCGCTTCGTCCCTCATTACCCCCAATTGCTCACTCTGAGCCCTCGCTTCATCCCTCATTTTGTCCATAAGGGCCCCCATCATTCTGCTTTCCATTTTCTCACTATCAGCCCTCCTTCTGTCTTCCATTTGTTCCATACTGTCGTTTTTTTCCTGCATTTCCACCATGAATTGGGCCATGAAGGCTTGCATTTGGACCGCGCTCATTGGTTCCGCGGCCGTGGCCCCCTCAACCACGTGCGCGAGAGCGCCATTTTGTGCGCCTGATACCCCCTCAACCACACCTTCTTTACTCTCCTCCACCCTTTCCTCCACATACATTTCCCCGAGGTCCTGGGTCGATTCTACCCCGTCTATCTGTATCTCTCCCACCGGCATCCCGTCGCCTTGACCAGCCATGGCGCGATTTCAAAATTCGGGTTTTGCTTTACAACACAAATTTCCAGCAGCTCGTAATTTTGAGCACGTTAAGCGCGCTTCGGGTCCGTATCTCACTCCCCCGACACCAATTTGTTACAGTACGCGGTTAAGGATGTTATATTGCCGAGCGGAGGCTCCGCGATCCGAACAGTTGTTCCCCGACTAAACCCGATTCACCCAGACGTTGGCCGTATCGCGCCACAGCTACTCAATCGGGAAAAGACTAAGACGACGAATGCAAAGAGGAAGAAGAAGAAGAAGACGTACAGAAGAGTAACGGGGTTTATTATTATTTACACACATAAGCAAAAAGAGCAGTCACGTTTATTTACAGGGACATGAGACGCAGGTGACACAGTGAAAAATTACTAGCTTATACAGACTTAGTTACTACCCAGGACAGCACGAACAAAACAAACTCACGTAGGCAAAATGGGGAACTTGCAGGCAGGAATGGCTGGAAAGGATGAGCAAGTGGATCACCGGGCACAGCAAGCAGGTCCACTCCGGGCGGGAAGCGGGGAGCCGGCAGCTCCTTGTATTCCGCTTTACAGCGCACTAACCGTCAGGGCTTCACGCGGCTGGTTGAAACGGGGCTGCACTCCTCTGTTGTATCTCTCATGTAGCTTGTTTCGTAAAAGCTCCTCGGCTTTCTCTTGGACCCTTTCTTTTGTCGTGTCCCTCTCCACGCAGCTCAGCTCGTATTTTTCTTCCTCTCACTTCCCTTCCAGCGCGGGTCTCTCTCGCCCTTTCTTTCACTTCTCCTTTTAGCGCGGGACTGACACGCCCTCCACGGTTTCGGTACCGCCCTCTCCCCCGTGCTCTGTTTCGTGACCTTGTATGGTAATCCCACGGGCTTGTCTACTTATTTGGGCATCGCGCCGACGGCACGCCCCTCGTGGCGAGCCAAGGGCTTGTTTCCTTATTTGGGCATGGCTGCACAGCCCCGCCCTTCTTGGCGCGCCCTGGGCTTGCCTCCCTGGCGACCCCGCCCCTCCTGTTCAAACAGAGCACGGAGCACATTTTCACTATAGCAGCGAATTGAGAGGGCGTGCACCCCATGCTTGTGAACTGCTTTACCCACAGATGGAGAGTTTGGCTGGGAAATGGAATTATTGAAGGGGAGCTATTCTCTATTGATTCGGTGCAATGGAGTGTCATTCTAATGGAAGACAAGGCCTTACTCTAAAACACATAATAAGATATAAGCTATCGAACAGGGGTATTCTATGATTGGCTGACGTGTTTGCTTTATGGACTAATTATGGACGCCCTTTGACCTTTACACACTGGAGCAAGGAGGCTCAGAATAAAGCAATAATAATAATACACACAATAAAAAAAAACACAATCCTCATATCCGCAACAATATATATATAACAAAACTAAACAAATTTTCTTGAAAACAAATTAAAATATAACAAATGAAAATCTCTCTAATCTTCTGTCAAGCTCCCTCCATCAGTCCTTCACCCTCTAAATGATCATTCTCTAAGCCTTGTGGTTTCCCCCATGGACCAGGGCTCCAGCCTTGTTGCCAGCACACATGCTCGTGCCGTGAAACCCGACACGCGTACTGCAACCTCCCGAAGAGCTGCCACAGTCACTGTGCCCACTTCGGCCATGCCTGCAGCAGGGGCCGCGTTACCCACACGGAAAGTCTTGTGTGCTGCGCATCATGCTGTGCCGTCTGCACGGCCCTCGTTGGAGTTCTTTACAATAGTTTTATCCGTCGTCGGTGGTAAACTAAGATAGCGAGCGATATCGACTGGTCATCATAATTCTCATTTCGTTTCACTATGTATATATTTGACATCCAGAGGTACACTACTGCGTTGCCGCTTGCGGGGAGGTTCACCCTTTTTGTAACCACTTAATTTACCACTCGTTGTTCAACGATTAATGTGGTATAGTACACAAAGATAAAAATACAGTACTATACAATACAGTATGTGGTGATGTTATGTCCAACAATTCACAGTGAGAGATAGAGTCTGAGATGGAGGTGCCGCAGTGCATTGTGGGGTGGAATGCTGGGAGGCTGGTACGCAAAGCATTATGGGTGGGACACCTGGTAACTGGTCTTCCACCAAATGGACGTTAGTGCGAGGAATTGTTGGATGTATAATGAAAATGGTCCTAAGTAACTTATAGACTTGTATATGGAACAACAGATAGTGGGGAGACTTATAGCAGGGACCCCTATATAGAGTTACATTTCAAAAAGTTATGATTGAGTTGTGACAAAACTAGGTGGATGAGTTGGTTGCATGCCAAGAACAAACCAATTCAATTTTGCTTCAGGTCCAGATCTGACCCATCAGTGGGATACATAACTGTTCAGCTTGGTGAAGGTATGCGCTTGGTGAAGGTATGCGCCTGCCCCCCAGATGTGGGAGAGTTGTAATGGAACGGACCCAGATGACTTTAATTGTAGAATTATTTTTTATGTTGAAGGCTCCAGTCACGGACTATATCGTCCTCATTGACGCCCGACCTTAAATAAAAGAGCTGCACTGATAGAAAAGTGAAGAAACATAATAGTCTAAGAGTTTTTGAGGAAGTAAAAAAATAATAATAATAATAATAAAAAAATCTGCCTTTTGAAAAGGGGAAGGTCGAAATGTTAGAAAGACATGAGAAGGTAAAGAGTTCCATAGTTTGTTTGAATAAACAAACATCATAACGGCACACCCAAGTAGCAAGTTATTGGGGGGGGGGGGGGGGGGGGGAGAGAGAGAGATGGAGAGAGAGAGATGAGAGAGGAGAGAGAGAGAGAGAGAGACGGAGAGAGAGAGAGACAGAGAGAGAGAAGACGGAGAGAGAGAGAGACGAGAGAGAGAGAGACGAGAGACGGAGAGAGAGAGAGACGGAGAGAGAGAGAGACGGAGAGAGAGAGAGAGACGGAGAGAGAGAGAGAGAGAGACGGAGAGAGAGAGAGAGACGGAGAGAGAGAGAGAGACGGAGAGAGAGAGAGACGGAGAGAGGAGAGACGGAGAGAGAGAGGAGAGATGGAGAGAGAGGAGAGGAGGACGGAGAGCGGAGAGACGGAGAGACGGAGAGACGGAGAGACGGAGAGACAGACAGACAGACAGAGAGAGAGAGATGTAATTTGAGCGGGTCGAGTTTTGGTCAGATTGGAGAGTTGACAAGTCGGATTACTTTGGATTCAATTCTGCCCAGTAAGTATGTGGAGGTAGAACCTCCCAGATGTGAGCAGTACTCTATACAAGGACTAATCAATCCTTTATATAGTTGAAGCAACTGTTGAGAGGGGGAAAAATCTTCGGCATCTGAACAGGACTCCCAGTTTATTCGAGGCAGACATAGCTACTTGCAAAATGTGTGGATTCCAGGATAAATTTGATGTTAGGGTAATACCTAGTAGGTTTATTGAATCACATGGTGTAGTTGCAGAGCTTTCAAGGAGATTGGAGAGATGAGGAGTTTT
>NC_136261.1:246722570-246820070 GCF_964187855.1 Myxine glutinosa
AGGGTTATAGAACAAAGGCTCGTGTGCCAGCATTTTCGTTACATATGTGTCCGCCTGACGACTCACAGAAAGGCTCTGCCAGGCATTTAAGAGGCTTTGGTAAAAAGCAGGGAGAACCGATATGTCGACATGTTGGAGGTTCATTTGAAAAAGTTCAAAACCGTACCCGAGCCTACCCGCTCGCTGCAGTACAAGGCGTGCAGGGAGCCGGCCTGGCAGATGTTCCATGTAGAGGAGACGTTGAATGGACCGCAGCCGGAAGGCCATTAGGCGGGCTTTGATGTCGACGAGGTTGTGGCCACCCTCAGCCGAGGGGCGACATATCACATCGGGTCGTAGCCAGTGGTAGCCTCCCCAGAAGAAGTCCACCAGTTTGCCCTGGAGTGCTTTGAGTAGGGCCTCCGGCGGTTGCAGGCAGATGAACCTATGCCACAACATTGTGGCAACTAAGTTGTTGATCACTAGCACACGGCCCTTGAAGGACAAATGAGGTAAAACCCTTTTCCATCGGTTCAATCTTTCTCCCACTTGCTCAATTACCCCGTCCCAATTTCTCTGAGCATACTGTGGGGAACCAAGGAATATGCCCAAGTACTTAATTCCCTCACTTCCCCACAGCAACCCTGCGGGGAGGGATGGGGGCGGCTGTGGTACAGGCTGAAGAAGGTTGCGATAAAGGGAGGGTATCCATAACGTTTTGCTCTTGTTCCAATTGATTTTTAAAGAGGAGGCAGCGTGAAACTTTGATAGGCACTCAACAAGGATATCAATATCATCCTTATCTTTTACAAAGATGCAGACGTCATCCGCATAAGCACATAGGGTTAGCGGTGCACTCATGGGAGAAAGTGCTATTCCAGAAATCTTCTCTCTCAGTAGATTGAGAAGAGGCTCTAAAGAAAGAGCAAACAATAAACCAGAGACTGGGCACCCTTGCCGAACCCCTCTCCGAACCTTGATGGGGGGAGCCAGCACATTATTAATCTTAATTAAACTAAATACATCTGTGTATAGCAAGGAAATGTAGGAACGAAAGTTTGCTCCGAGGCCGCATGCCTGTAACACATGATGCATAAACTTATGGTCGATACTGTCAAATGCCTTTTCAAGATCAAGCGACATCATTCCAAAGTCTTCTTTAACACGGTTACCATCAATGAGATCTCTGATTAAAGAAATATTATCATGGATGGATCTTCCAGGAACACAGTAACTCTGTTCTGGCAGTACTAGATCACCAATAACCTTTTTTAGTCGATTAGCTAGTACTTTTGAAAAAAGCTTGTAGTCCGTGCACAGCAGGGAGATCGGTCGCCAGTTCACCAAAAGTCGGGGATCTTCAGTTTTCGGGAGCAAGCACACTACGGCTCTTCTTAGACTCAGCGGCATTATACCAGTCTGTATAGAAGTGTCCAAAACATTCAGCAACTCAGGGCCTAAAAGGTCCCAAAATGTCAGAAAGAATTCGGGAGGTAGACCGTCAATACCCGGAGCTTTCCCTGAATCCATGGCAGCAAGAGCACAGGTTAGCTCAAGGAGGGTGATTGGTAGGTCAAGCTCCAACCGTTGAGCCTCAGTTAGGGAGGGGAGGTGAGAGGTTAAATCCATCATTGTATCATTACAAACAGTCTGCTCCTCAAAAAGTTTTGTATAGAATTCAATAATGTTTAGTCTAACATCATCCTCGTTGACAACAACGTTGCCTCTTGAGTCCAAAACAGAAGAGATTAGCCGTGATGGCTTGCTTAAGGATTCTAAATGAAAGAAAGACTTGTTTGGGGTGTCTGATAATTTTACATTCTGTATTCTAAGTCTAATTAATGTACCGGCTGCTTTCTCTTGAACTAACTCCCTTAAAAGAGCTTTCTTTACAAGCAATAACCGGTAATTGGCGTCATTGTTTTCATGAGCCAATTTACTCTCCAATTGTAGAATATCCAATTCCAACCGGGCCATTGTAAAGTGCTTGTCGTTTGTGCTGTGTGATTGGAAACATTGACAAAAAACCCGAATTTGAGATTTCATGTTATCCCACCATATGCTGGATGAAGAAAAGGAAGATTTCTTTGCTACGAGACTTGCCCAGAAAACACGAAAGGCTTCTTTAAACATACCATCTTCTAGAAGTCTAACATTAAACTTCCAATAAGCGCTCCTATTTGCGGGTTGAGGAAAGGAAAGGTTTAGGGTTACCATATGATGGTCTGAAAACACGGAAGGAAAAAGATTTGAAGAAACCGCAGTATTTTTAAAGGGTACGTTGATGTACCATCTGTCAAGCCTTGCCAAGGATACTCGACTATTGGCGCATCGACACCAGGTGTACTGGGATGTGTTTGGGTGGTGCAACCGCCAAACATCAACGAAGCCCATTGTGCTAAAAAAATTGGATAAGTGTACATGGGACTCAGGATGGGGTTCGACAGAGTTTCTGTCAACCGATGGGTCGAAGGTGCAATTGAAATCACCTCCGACACACACACAATGATCAAAATCAACCGATCTTAAGTGATTTATCATTGAGGTGAAGAAGGACTTACGCTCTACGCTATCACTTGGCGCATACACATTAAAAATGGTGTAATGGAAGTTATGGCTTACTAGTTTGAGAGAGCTAAGCCGACCATTTATTACCTCCTGAAAATGGCATGATTCACACACCAGGCCTGGCTTCAGCAAGAAGCCGATTCCAGCAGATGAAGCTGATAAATTGCTGAAATAGCATTGGCTCTTAAAAAGTTGATGCCAGTTATGTTCCACATTAGGTGTGATGTGAGTTTCTTGAAGTAAGATCACATCCACCTTTTTCCGTTGAAATATGTTTTTTACTTGAACCTGGCGGAGGTGGTTCGCACCACCACCGTTAATATTTAAAGTTGCAAGTTTTATAGTTTTCATCCTGTATTGATGAAATCAGCCTGTGGCTGGGAACACTCTACACCTGCACGTGTGATGAATTTTCTTAACCTGTGGTATTGTGACTTATTCAGGTCAAATTGTTCAGGCGTTTTAATTATGGATTTTGCAGTGTGGATGAATGCAACCAAATCGGCAAAATAGTCTTTAATGACTATGTTACGCTGTCTGTACGTTTCGGCTAGAAACGACACGATGTGTTGGGGGGGTATCTGTGACTGAGATGCTGATGACTGTGACAGCTCAGTCACTTCCACCTCGTCCTCAGACTCTGACAGGTCTGATAATGTCCCACCTGGATCTTGGGCTTTACTTGCAGCTTTCACGAGCTCCTCTGGATGCATATCCTGAGATTTCGTTGGGTACTCTGGTACACACTCACGAGCAGACTGGTGCTTACTTTCTTTATGTGTGCTTTGGCAAAGGGCTGCAGATCTCTGCATAGCCGGGGTTACGATTTCTGTTTGTAAGACAGAGCAATTTGTTTGGTCACCAGTCCGCTCAGCTACTGGAGGGGGAACCGGTAGGGCTTCGCGTTCAGGCTCAAAAATGGCCGCATTGTTCGGATCAATGTAGGCTTTATTCTCAGAGCCTGGGAAATCAGTAACATCCTCTTTTCCACTTTGGCGTTCGATATTTTCGTTTGCTGTAAACGTTTTGCCCTCTTTTGCAGAGACAGTGTCACTGCCCAAGACAGCCTTCTTTATCGCACCATCGGGGCTATTTGTTAGTGGTGCTTTCCGTTTTTTGGTCAGTATGACAAGTTCTTCATTCATGGGTTCGCCAGCAGTACTAGCATCACCAAGTGCCATCTCACTGGGTTTGGGTAGCACCGGGGCGTCGGGAAGCACGGTCAGGGCGTCGGGAAGCACAGTCGTGGCGTCGGGAAGCACAGTCGGGGCGTCGGGAAGCACAGTCGGGGCTTTGGGAAGCACAGTCGGGGCTTCGGGTAGCACGGTTGGGGCTTCAGGTAGCACGGTTGGGGCTTCGGGAAGCGTAGTCGGGACCTCGGGAAGCACAGTTAGGACATCAGGAAGCACAGTCGGGGCGTCGGGAAGCACGGTCGGGGCTTCAGGTGGCACGGTTTGAGCGCCAGGAAGCACGGTTTGAGCGTCGAGGAGCACGGTTTGAGCGTCGGGGAGCACGGTCGAGGCGTGAGGAAGCACGGTCGAGGCGTGAGGAGGCACGGTCGAGGCGTGAGGAAGCACGGTCGAGACGTGAGGAAGCACGGTCGAGACGTGAGGAAGCACGGTCGAGGCGTGAGGAAGCACGGTCGAGGCGTGAGGAAGCACGGTCGGGGTGTTTTCTTTTTTACAGCCCACATCGGTGTGTCCCAATTTGCCGCACTTCGTACAAGATGCTTTGGGACAAAACCTTTTAACGTGTCCGAAGGCTCCACAAAGGAAGCACGTTAAGGTGCCTGACGAAGCGTACATTTGATATTGACGATCATTTACCGAAATTTTAAACGAGATGTTTAGTCCTGTATCGTCGCCGCGATCAGGAAGCACCATGAATACTTGTCTCCGGAAACTCATAACATGTTTCACTCGTTCATCCCGACATCCCAGGGGAATCATCGAGATTCGGGAAACAACAGTTCCATACCGGGTCAGAACAGCCATTAACTTATCATCTGTGATAAACGGAGCGACATTTGAAATAATAACTTTAATCGCCGGTGTGTCCATCGGGGAAACCATGACGAACTGCCCACCTTTCAATGACAGACCGGTACTAACAACATCATGCACGAACTTCTCGTCCGACACGAAAACAACAAACTTTTGGTTCATCCGCGACGCGGCGCGGACATTTTCATCGCCGATAACATTCCCTACAGCTAGGATAATGTCCTCGGTAGGAACACCTTCGGGAGGGACACACATGAAAGCATGCTTCCTTGTTAGGGTTTCAAACCCTTCCTGCCGTGCACGAACACTCGCCATAACGGCGATGTCTCACCTTTCCACCTTGACCAGGCGGAAAGGACACAAAATAAATAAAGTCGAAATGAAATAATGAATAATAAAGTTCACACGACGCGAGTAAGGTAAACAGCACCGACGGAGCAGGTAGACTGAACCGAACGGGTCTGCTCTCACCTTTGGGCTCTTCTCTCACTCTCTCTGTCTGTCTCAAGGGAGGGAAAGGGGCACAGGTGGTAAAGAGGGACACGACAAAGGCGCGATGGGAAAGGAAGGAATGGGGGGGGGGGGGGGACAACACAACACAAGCACGGAGCTACAGCACACGAACACCAGTGCACGCCATCTTGCCACGCCCAACACACGAACGGCCAGCAGGGGGCGCGAGAGAGGGAGAGAGAGAGAGGGAGAGAGAGAAGGAGTTTTATAGGGAGAGAGAGAGAGAGAGGAGGAGTTTTATAGGGAGAGAGAGAGAGATGAGGAGTTTTAGAGAGAGAGAGAGAGAGAGAGAGAGATGAGGAGTTTTAGAGAGAGAGAGAGAGAGAGAGAGAGAGATGAAGAGTTTTAGAGAGAGAGAGAGAGATGAGGAGCTTTAGAGAGAGAGAGAGAGAGAGATGGAGTTTTAGAGAGAGAGAGAGAGAGAGAGAGAGAGAGATGAGGAGTTTTAGAGAGAGAGAGAGAGAGAGAGGAGGAGTTTTATAGGGAGAGAGAGAGAGAGGAGGAGTTTTATAGGGAGAGAGAGAGAGAGGAGGAGTTTTATAGGGAGAAAGAGAGAGAGAGAGAGAGAGAGATGAGGAGTTTTAGAGAGAGAGAGAGAGAGAGAGAGAGAGAGATGAGGAGTTTTAGAGAGAGAGAGAGAGAGAGAGATGAGGAGTTTTAGAGAGAGAGAGAGAGATGAGGAGTTTTAGAGAGAGAGAGAGAGAGAGAGAGAGAGAGATGAGTTTTAGAGAGAGAGAGAGAGATGAGGAGTTTTAGAGAGAGAGATAGAGTGAGAGAGCGAGAAAGGGAGGAGAAGTTTTAGAGAGAGAGAGAGAGAGATGAGTTTTAGAGAGAGATGAGGAGTTTTATAGGGAGAAAGAGAGAGAGAGAGAGAGAGAGAGAGAGAGAGAGAGAGAGAGGGAGGAGAAGTTTTAGAGAGAGAGAGAGATGAGGAGTTTTAGAGAGAGAGATAGAGTGAGAGAGCGAGAGAGGGAGGAGAAGTTTTAGAGAGAGAGAGAGAGAGAGAGATGAGTTTTAGAGAGAGATGAGGAGTTTTAGAGAGAGAGAGATAGAGAGATAGAGAGATAGAGAGATAGAGATGGAGAGATAGAGAGATAGAGAGATAGAGAGATAGATAGAGAGAGAGAGAGAGAGAGAGAGAGAGAGAGAGAGAGAGAGAGAAAGAAAGAAATTTAGTTTTACAAGCATTAAACGTAACCTGATTAAATTTGGCCCCACTGGGAAATCTTGTCCAAATCCAAATTTAAAAAGTTGGATGTGATCAAACGAGATGTAGATTTAGTGAGGGAAGATGGAGCAGATGGGAAAACCATGGAGGGATGTAATCTCGGGTCATCAGCATACGAGTGCATTTGGTTATTTGTAGAAGAAAGAAGGTCATTGATAAAAAGAAGGAATAGTGGTAGAGACAGGACAGGAGCCTGAGGGACACCGCTGTTGATAGGGAAGGAGGGAGATGTTGAACCATCAACAGTTATGGAGATAGAGTGGTCAGAGAGAAAGCTTTATATGAGAGAGCAGAGTGAAGGAGGAAAGCCGAACGAGGGAAGATTGGATATCAGACCCGATGCCAAACACATTCAAAGGCTTTGGAGATATCAAGGCCAACAACAAAGGATTCCCCAAAGTCTCTCAGAGAAGAGGTCCAGACATTTATAATGTAACAAAGGATATCACCGGAAGATCTTGCCTTGCGAAAGCCATATTGATGGTCAGATAGAATACTGTGAGATTCAAGATGCTTGAGGAAACGGGAATTGAGAAGACATGCAAATAGTTAGGAAATAGTGGAGGTCAGAGCAATAGAATGGTAGTTGGAAGGGTTTTAACGATCACCCTTCTTTAAAATAGGCTGCACTAAGGTATGTTTCCAGGAAAGAGGAAAAGTTTGTGTTTTCAAACAAAAATGAAACAAACAAGCAAGCACGGGTGCAAGTTCTGAAACGCACTCCTTCAAGACACGAGGACGAATGCAGTCTTGTCCGTATGCCTTGCTTGTGTCCAGAGAGAGGAGTACTTTTTTGACTGCATGAAAAGAGATTGTAGGGAGGGGCATAGGATTGGTAAGGGGAGCATCAGAGGGAGATGGAATGTTAAAGCCATCCAGAGTGGAATTAGAGGGGAAAAGAGAACCAAAAATAGTTGCTTTACCAGATGGAGAAACAGCGATAGGATCAGCAGAACAGAACAGTGAAGGAAAGGTAGAGGATGTAGAGTGACAGAAGTTGTTGGAGATACTTTTATCTAAGGACCAGAAAGATCTATTAGTGGAAGAAGATGAGAGGTTGTCACATTTCTTTTGGATTTTGATTTTTGGAAAGGAATGCTTCGCCTCACGAATAACATGTTTGCAATGATTTCTAGCAAATATGAAAGCTGAATGTGAGTCAGAGGAAGAAGAGTTTTTCCATGTCCGATATGCAGCATCTCTTGCACGAATGGCCGCAGAGCAGGAATTATTGAACCAATAATTGATAGGAGAGATAGACTTGAAAGATAAGGGGATATAAGATAAGCCTCCATTCCTATAACAACTAGAACGGGCATTCGGTAGAGCGCATACCTTCGCCGCAGCTACTGTTCTGTACTTGGCATGGGAGTGTAGGGAACAGAACAACAAAAATACGATTTTGACCTTTTCGTGACCTTGACCTTGACCTTTGACCCGATTGCTCCCAAAATCTAATCAAATGTGTCCCGTATAATAACCAATCATCCCACCAAATTTCATGCAATTCGGTTGAATACTTTTTGAGTTATGCGAATAACATACACACACACACACAGACATACAAATAAATACACAGCGATCAAAACATAACCTTCCGCTTTTGCGAAGGTAATAACTGCAAGAATGTGAGTACGTCTATAAAATACGTACTTGTACAATAAAACCACACAAAACAAGTTTGGGTGAGGGTATGCAATCTTTGATTGCTCGTTTTAGTTATTATTATTAGGGATCCAATCCTCCCGGGATGGATACCTATAGTTTTTGTTGAGATTATTCTCAACAAACAGCTTGTACTTGTCAGCATTCATTGTTCCTTCAATTCCCACCAAATCCCAAACACTAGCAGCAGAAATGCATCCCCAAATCTGAACAGAGCCTCCACCATGCTTCACAATAGGCTGTGGACATACAGTCGTGGCCAAAAATATTGGCAGCCTTGCACTTTTTTCCAAATAGTGCACAATTTCTTCCAGAATATTGTTGAAATTTAAAAACCTTTTGGTATCCACATATGTATTTCTTTGGTTTGCAATAGAACAAAACAGAAAAAGCTGAAAAAATTACGAAATCTTAGCTTATTCCATACAGAAATCCAAAAATATGCCGTAGAACATTATTGGCACCTTTTAGAAGTTGTTAGAAATAATTACGTTTCAAGCAGGCGATTCTCCTTTACTTTGGAATTGAACTCACCTGTGGTGAGTTGCAGGTGCCTGCAATATAAAAAATCACTCCTTCAACCAGTTTGAATGGAGAAAAGAAAGAAAACCAGAGAATAGTCTGAGGAGGTCAGACACAAGATTGTAGCCAAGCATGGACAATCTCAAGGCTACAGGTCCATCTATACAGACCTTGATGTTCATGTGCCCACCGTATGCAATATTATCAGGAACGTTAAGGTCCATGGCACTGTAGCCAACCTCCCTGGACGTGGCCGCAAGAGAAAACTTGATCGAATATTGCAGTGAAGGATTGCTCGAATGGTGGAGAAAGCACATCGATCAACTGCCAAACAGATTCATGCTGACCTTCAGACACATGGTACGACAGATTCAACTCACACCATCCATCGTCAACTCAATGAAAGGGGATTCTATGGTAGGAGACCCAGGAGGATCCCACTGCTGAAAGAGAGACATAAGAAAGCCCGACTGGAGTTTTCCAAAACACACCTGAACAAGTCAAAATCCTTCTGGGAGAATGTCCTGTGGACAGATGAGATCAAATTAGAGCTTTTTGGTAAAGCACATCATCTCTATGTTTACAGAAAACAAAATGAAGCTTTCAAAGAAAAGAACACCTTCCCCACGGTCAAACATGGAGGAGGTTCAGTGATGTTTTGTGGTTGCTGTGCTTCCTCTGGCACTGGGTGCCTTGAATGTGTGCATGGCATCTTGAAATCAGGAGATTACTAAGGCATTTTGGAGCGAATGTTCAACTCGGTGTCAGAAAGCTGGGTCTCCGTCGACGGTCATGGGTCTTGCAGCAGGACAATGACCCCAAACACACTTCAAAAATCACCCAGGAATGGTTCAAGAGAAAACTCTGGACTGTTCTGAAGTGGCCAGCAATAAGTCCAGATCTAAATTCCATTGAACACCTGTGGGGAGATCTGAAAACAGCAGTTGGGAGAAGGCACCCTTCAAATCTGGGAGAACTGGAGCAGTTTGCACAAGACGAATGGGCCAAACTGCCAGTAGAGAGGTGGAGGAAGCTCATTCATGGCTATAGGAAGCGCTTGAATGCAGTTATTTTGTCCAAAGGCCGTGCTACCAAATATTAAGTCTCGGGTGTCAATAATTTTGTCAATGCCATTTATTTTTATTTTCTGATTTAAAAGGACATATTAAGTTCTGAATCAAAAACAAAGGTTCTGTAATATTAACAGTGAAATAAAGAATTGTGGAGACCAAATAGTTTCGTCAATTTCAACTTCTTTTTAGAGAAAATTGTGAGTTATTTGAAAAAAGTGCAAGGGTGCCAATATTTTTGGGCACGACTGTAGGTCACGTGGTATGAGTGAAATCTTGGAAAAACTGAAAAACCGCCATGAAATATTTAAAATCCAATTGTGAAATCAGTTTTATAAAGAGGACGTCATCGGCCACTTGTCCGATCACAGTGGGATTGTATCAAAGTGGGGCAGATTGGATCCCAGTAATAACTGCCTGCAGTTAAGCCTGGTGTTGGCTTAGCGGTTAGGGTGCCGGCTTGGGATCCTAGGATCCTGGGTTTGAATCCCGGTCGATTGCTGAATTAACGCTAGGGGGGTTGACTCAGCCTGTCATCCTTCCGAGGTCGGCAAATTGAGTACCAGCTTGCTGGGATGAATGATCATGGTGTGTACCCCGATTTAGAATAGGTACACCGTATGCCTGCGCATCGGAAGAGCGTGACCAAGGGTCGGCGTCAGGAAGGGCATCCGGCCATAAAAACATCTCCTCAAACAGGGAACCATGATTGTCATGGGGCCCACAAGGCTAACCCCCGCACTAGCGGGGAAAAATGGCCTTAAAACGATCATTCATTCATTCATTCAGTTATTAAGTGCCCCGTCTAGTTATTATTACTATTATTATTATTATTATTATTATTACATCTTTCCGTAATGAATCCGAATTAGAATTGTTCTCACTCTAATACAGTTTACAGCCTAGACTGGATTAAGTTAATTTTTATATTATGAATTCATAATAATAATAATAATGAATTTATAGTCATATATATGCGATACAAGTACAAAGAGAAGTACTTTGACAGTGGGTGCTTTGACAGAAGTACTTTAAGGGTTGGTTTATTGTCACATGAACAGACAAACAGAATTGAGAACTTGTCACCAGCCAAAAAATTACAGAATACACCAAATATAGTGGACTAATAATACTGTACCAGCGATCGGATTCACCTTTGTAGACTCGTCACAAAGGAAGATGTCGTGTTAATCAAACGAATCCAGCATAACGCTGGCTAAAGAAAAGTCATTTACCATTCAAGATAAACAATCCCGATACCCTTACCCCAAAACACAAAATGACATTTGTCGGATCAATTTATTTTTGGTATGCAGAGCCTGGTCTCAATATTCACGGTACATACTACAAATGCTGTGTTCTATTTGCGTTGAAAATGGACATCTTGATAGGGTTAGCCAACACAAACATTGTGCAATATTCTACAGATGATCATTGTGGAGATTGTGACTTTGTACAGAGTTAAACATCTCCGTGATTTGTGCATCTGTTACACCTCTGCGACTTAGTCTGCCAACGAGGCCCAGCTCTAATGTTTCGGTCACCGAGTGGTATTCAACAGAGACTGCACGGATCAAGTCTGCCTCGGTCCTAGTATAGCCTTCGAGGAGGAGTGAAAGTCAGAGTTCACTGTTGAACCTTTGCTATTAGTTCAGCGAAATTTGTCTAAAAGACTTTTCCTCTTAACAAGATTCCACAGCACTTGCATACTGATGTATAAGAGCAAATGACCCATTAAAGCGCGGCGTTACGCGCGCTGCTTGTGAGCAAGGAGGAAGCAGACAAGCGGTAACATATAAACGTCTTTATTGTAAGACTACACTGTAACACTGAAATGCTCCGGGCTGGTCGCCCGGTGTATATCATGAGGCCACGCCTACCCCTTGGGCGTGGCCACCGCCCACTTGGTGCGTGGAATGATGTCACCACGCCAGTGGGCTTTTGTGTCCGCCACACGCGCCCCCCCAGAATTCCCGCGCACCTGGAGGGCCAGTTTGCGGGGCAGACGAATGACCCGGCCGAAGCGCCCCCTGGCGATCGGCGGCGTCCGGGGTGCAGGGATGCCAGGTGGGATGCCCCTGGCTGCCCCTGGGATGGGTGCAGGACCGGGGGGCGGCGTGGCGGCAGGGCTGGGCGGTGCGGGGGGTCCGCCCGCAGGAGGGCGGCCCCGACGTGGGGGTCGGGCCACTGGCGGTGGATGGTCCACATCGAGGTGGGCCGGCTTGAGGCGGTCTACCGAAACGCGGTCAGGAGTACCGCCGATGTCCAGGGTGAAGTGCTTCGCCCCGGTCTCCAGCACGCGGAAAGGCCCGTCGTACGGGGGCCGCAGTGGTGTCCGATGGGCATCGTGGCGGACGAAGACGTACTCCGCCGTGCGAAGCTCCGGGGCGACGTGCGTCGGTGGGTGCCCGTGGCATGCCGTTGGCACCGGGGCGAACCTCTGGGCGGTCTCTTGCAGAGCGGAGCGCTGCTGTGCCGTGGACCATGGTGCCGTGGAGTCGGGGAGGAACTCGCCCGGCACCCGCAGCGGTTGCCCAAAGACCAACTCCGCCGCGGATGCGCGCAGGTCCTCCTTGGGCGCCGTCCGGAGGCCCAGCAGGACCCAGGGGAGCCTGTCGACCCAGCCGCCGTCGCGGAGGGTGGCCCGGAGCGCGGCCTTCAATGAGCGGTGAAATCGCTCACACAGGCCGTTAGCCTGGGGGTGGTAGGCCGTGGTTCGGTGCAGCCGGACCCCGAGCCCCTGCGCAACAGCCCCCCAGAGCTCCGAGGTGAACTGGGGGCCGCGGTCGGATGAGATGTCTGAGGGGGCGCCGAACCGGGCGACCCAGGTGGCGATGAAAGCCTGCGCGACATCGGCCGCCGTTGTCGACGCCAAGGGCACGGCCTCCGGCCACCGGGTTGTGCGGTCCACCATGGTGAGGACGTAGGTGAAACCCCGCGAGGGGGGCAGAGGTCCCACCAGGTCCACGTAGACGTGGTCAAACCGGCGTTCCGGCACCGTGAACGGGGCCAACGGGGCCTGGGTGTGCCGGTGCACCTTGGCGCGCTGGCACGCGAGGCACGTCCTGGCCCAGCCGCGGACGGCCTTCCGGAGGCCATGCCAGACGAACTTGTCGGCGATCAGCCTTTGGGAGGCCCTCGCGCCCGGGTGGGACAGGCCGTGGATGGCGTCAAACACCTGGCGCTGCCAGCCCGCGGGCACGATGGGGCGAGGACGCCCGAGGGAGACGTCGCACAAGAGGGCCACGCCCGCGCCGTCGAACGGCACCTCGGTGACGCGGAGGCCCGTGACGGCGGTCCGCAAGGCCTGGACGTCGGGGTCAGTGGCCTGGTCCGCTGCCATCCGGGCATAGTCGATGCCGAGGTGGACTGCGTGGGCGACGGCCCGGGAAAGGCAATCCGCCACCGGGTTGTCCTTCCCCGCGACGTGCTGGATGTCCGTCGTGTACTCGGACACGGCCGAGAGGTGACGCTGCTGCCGGGCCGACCACGGCTCGGTGACCTTGCCCATCGCGAAGATCAGCGGCTTGTGGTCGACGAAGGCAGTGAACGCCCGGCCCTCGAGCAGATGGCGGAAGTGCCTGACCGCCAAGTGAAGTCCGAGCAACTCGTGGTCGAAGGTACTGTAACGGCGTTCGGGCGGGCGAAGCTGCCGGCTAAAGAACGCCAGCGGTTGCCAAGCTCCACGCACCCATTGCTCGTGCACCGCGCCCACCGCGTAGTCCGAGGCATCGGTGGTGAGGGCGATCGGTGCATCGGCGCCGGGTGCGCGAGCATGGTGGCGTTAGCCAAGGCGAGCTTCGCGCCCGTGAATGCCGTGTCCATCTGCTCGGTCCAGGTAGCGTCGCCTTTGCCCGGCTTACCTCGGAGAGCTTCGTGCAGGGGGCGCAGGAGCTGGGCGATACGGGGCAGGAACCGATGGTAAAAGTTCACCATGCCCAGGAACTCCTGCAGCCCTCTGATCGTGCGGGGGCGCGGAAACCCCTTCACCGCCTCCACCTTGGCCGGCAGGGGGACGGCTCCGTGCCTGGTGACACGGTGCCCCAGAAAATCGATTGTGGCGGCGCCGAACCGGCACTTTGCGGGGTTCACAATCAGGCCATGCTGGCCCAGGCGTTCGAAGAGCGTGCGGAGGTGGCGTAGGTGCTCTTCGCGGGACGCGCTGGCGACGAGGATGTCGTCCAGGTAGACGTAGACAAAATCCAAGTCGCGCAGGACGCTGTCCATCAGTCGCTGGAACGCCTGAGCCGCATTCTTCAGACCGAAGGGCATGCGCAGGAACTCGAAGAGTCCGAATGGCGTGATGACCGCCGTCTTCGGGACGTCCTCCGGCCTGACGGGGACCTGATGGTAGCCGCGTATGAGGTCCACCTTCAAGAAGAAGGACCTGCCCGCCAAACGGGCGGAAAAGTCCTGAATGTGAGGGACGGGGTAGCGGTCGGGAGTCGTGGCGTCATTGAGACGGCGATAGTCCCCGCACGGTCGCCATCCCCCGCCGGGCTTCGGCACGATGTGCAGCGGCAACGCCCAAGCGCTCTCTGAGCGCCGAACGATGCCGAGTCGCTCCAGGGTAGCGAACTCCGCTTTTGCCACCGCCAGCTTCGTCGGCTCGAGGCGGCGTGCCCGGGCGTAGACCGGTGGCCCGACGGTGGGGATGTGATGGGCCACCCCGTGCTTGACGGCCCCCGCCGAGAAGGTGGGCCGCGTGAGGGCCGGGAAGCCGGCGAGGAGGCGGGTGAATGCGTCCGCTGCCGGAAGCGTACAGACCAACGTGGCCGGAACCGAATCGTTCGGCAAGCCGCTTGGCAAGCCGCTCGTTGAGCTGGGCAACGCACAAGCGAGTGAGCTGAACGTCTCGGCCTGGACAAGCCGTCTGCGCTTGACGTCGACCAGGAGCCCATTAGCGCACAGGAAGTCCGCGCCAAGCAGTGCCATGGGCACGTCGGCGGTGACGAACGTCCATCGGAAAACCTGCCCTCCAAACCGCAGAGAGAGGCAGCGTTTTCCGTACGTACGGATGGGCGTCCCGTTCGCGGCAAGCAGCGCGGGGCCCCCACCCGCGGCGTGCTTGTCTGACGTGCCGGCGGGAATGACACTCACCTGCGCTCCCGTGTCGCACAGGTAACGGCGCCCGGAGAAGGTGTCCGTTATGAACAGCAGGCTGCTCGAACGGCCGGCGCTCATCGCCACTATTGAGAGCCGGCCCGGGCGTTTCCCGACCCATTGAAGGAGCACGGCGGATGACACCGCCGAGCTTCATGGCCGAACTTGGCGTGGAACCAGCACCAGGTGGTGGAGCTGGAGGAGCGTGGCTGGCTCCGCCAGGCCGGTGGAGTTGGCGGGTTTCCCCGCGGTGGCGGTTTTCGCCGCGGCGGTGGGCGGGGCGTGGCGGCGTTCACGAGGTGCGTATCAGCATGCTGCTGAACATCAGCGCGCTGTAGAAGCTGATGCTGTGGAACATGCTGCTGAACATCAGCGTCGAGGGCCGTGACGGCCACGCCGACGCACCTGTCCGCCTTGGCGGCCAATGCTCGGGGTTCCGTTAGCTCGGTCCCGGCCAATGCGAGGCGAACCTGCGCTGGAAGTTGGCGCCGGAAAAGCGCCCGGAATAGCGAACCGGGGGCTTCGTCGCCCAACAGTGACAGCATATGGTCCATTCGGACCGACGGGCGCGTCTCACCGAGCTCGGGGAGATCCAGGAGGCGATCGGCCCGTGCGTCGTCCGTGAGGCCGAACGTGGCTAGGAGTAGCCGCTTGAGTGCCTCGTACTTGTGGCCGTCCGGTGGGTGGCGAAGGACGGACACAACTCGAGCGGCCGTGCCGGGCCCGAGGGAGGCGACGACATGGCAGTAGCGCAGGTCGTCGTGGGTGAGGCGCCGAAGCTGAAATTGGGCTTCGGCTTGAACGAACCAGACTTCGGCCTGGGCCTCCCAAAATTCGGGAAGTTTAATCGCCATTGCCTTGTCGTTGGCCATTGCAATGGCGTCGTGTTCGGAAGGATCGCTACGGCAGATCCAACGTCGAGGGTCACCAGTAAAGCGCGGCGTTACGCACGCTGCTTGTGAGCAAGGAGGAAGCGGACAAGCGGTAACATATAAACGTCTTTATTGTAAGACTACACTGTAACACTGAAATGCTCCGGGCTGGTCGCCCGGTGTATATCATGAGGCCACGCCTACCCCTCGGGCGTGGCCACCGCCCACTTGGTGCGTGGAATGATGTCACCACGCCAGTGGGCTTTTGTGTCCGCCACACCATCATAATGTGCAAACATATCCAAGTGGTTTTGTAAAATGTTTTGCCTTGGGACTGTATTTAAGAATTATAATTGATCCTACCTGATACACCTCTTGAGGAAAGCCAATCTCTTCTCTGGGTCCCTCATGGCTACGTGTTGTTTGTATTCAATCAACTGTGAAGAAGAGGGGAGGTGGGGGGGGGGGGGGGGGGGGTGCAGAAACCTATCAACAAATGTTCACTTGCTTTTTCCATAATGAAAATATCATAATCAACATCACATCATTGCGAGTCAGACTAGTATATCTAAACAAACCACGAGTCACATGAGTCACAGTAAGAAATGACTGTACTAGATTTTTGCTCACATGATCAACAAGAGTAGTTCAAGCTTTCTTACGAGACATTCTCGTGCTAAGTGTATATTGATGTGGTTGACCGATTCAAAATGTGGCTGCACTTGTCCCACTGGTGTGGTGGCATCAGCATGCCAATTAAATTGAAAGTTAAAAAAAAAAAAAAAGTGTTCAAGGCTCATGGAAGAGTTGCGTCACCGAGGGATAACACCGACATATCGATGGAGCAGAGAGAGTTGGTGTACAAGGGAGGAATGAACCTGCAGGCAGAATCATAGTTTAGTACATACAGACAGGACGAGGGAACCAAGTGGGCTAAGAGATGAAGAACATTTAGGAAGACAGAAAAATATGACAAGCAGAGGGTAAATATGGAAGAGGTGGACATCATAGGAGAGTCACTAGCAATACAAATGATCAAGAATATGAATAGGGGATAAAATGATATGGCGATGGCTCACCTCTTTAAAAACAATTTTTTAAAAGCACAGAGAAGAAAATGATAGGACAGACTCGGAGATGATTCGATTCCACAGTTGAGAGAAGCCGGGAACAAAAGAGTGGAGGTGAGTAATCATCTTGGATACGAGGAGGACAACAGGGTACTGTACTATTGAGAAACTCCAATATTAGACTTAGGGCCTTGTATTCTACTGCTTACTGGGTGGGCTACAAGGTGAGATCTGGTGACACCAGCCCACAGCGGATATCCATACCCTATAATACTGCTGATGTAAGCTTTGTACGGTGTTAAGGAGCTGAGAGCAGCTAAGTAATGACTTGGCTCTGCAAAGGATTTCAAGGGGCCTCTGTGTCCTGGAGGCCAGTTTGGATATGTCAATGGCTCAGGAAAGGTCTTGTTTGTCCAACGGGCTCCAAAGATTGCTCTTCTGCTCGAGCACAATTCTGGAAGTAAACTTGAGGGTGAGGGAGACTGCCTTTATGTAAAGTGTAAGTGCGTTGGACTTGGAAGTGACATGGATGACATATTCCAGGTGGTTGACCAATTCTCTAAACTGGCGGACAAAATGTGGCTGCAGACTTCAAGTCACTGGAGTGAGACTTTCTGACAAAGAATGCAGTCATATGCAGGTTTTTCCAAAGAGACCGAGAGGTCACTAATGTAAACTAAAAACAGGATAGGTCTCAATATCCAATATAGCCCCTAGAGTAAAGGGTAGAAGACAGAACACCAGCCACAGCCAATCATTGCTTATGATCAATAAGAAAATCTCCCAGCCAGTCAAGGAGAGTACAGTCCGTACCTTGAAATGCCCTTTGCAGAAAGTTCAATGATCAAGTTTGGGTGCTAGATGGTTTGGGGGATGTGCAGCGAGACTGCTATGATCTCTTGCTTGGGGTTCAAAGTGTCCATCCATTGTGAAGTTATCAGAAGAAGATGGTACAAGCAAGGGGACCCAAGCCTTTTCAGCAAAGACGCATTGCAAGCATTCTGCCTTTTCATTAGCATAGTTCACTCATAACTCCTTCTTTGATGAATGAAGGGATGGAGAAAAGCATGTTCTTGAGAAATATTTAACCAGTTTGCAAAAATAATTATTTAGAAAATGGAGAAAGGACTAAAAGGTCTGGCCTGATCTCAGCGAGCCTAGCGTTGTGCTCCTTCTCTTCTACAGATGGATGCACACCTGTCATATGTCTTGTGAAGAATTGGCCTTCCAGGCCAAGAAGGCAAGATGCTTCCATGATATTGCCTAAACACAAGTTTCTATATACTACAGGGAAGTGAAATTGAGGTGATTCATGGAATTCGGTCAATAAAATGGACCTTAGATATGCTCCGTCTGATAACTCAGCCATGAACGGCTACTGTGAATCTCAAGCAAGAGGCCTGGCTAGCAGGTGATCTGACAATACCCGATATATTACCAGGAGAGGTATACATAGAGGGAGAAAATAAACTTGAGATCCGGGCTTGAAAGTTGGCCGAGTGTGTGAGCTCTGCTACTGTAAAAAAAACAAAAAAAATTTTTCACTGCAACTGCATCCTCATAGGTCATGGGACCCATATTTAGCCAATTAACATGGTGGTGTTCAAAAATTCCACAAATGAGGAACAGAAAACAATGGTGGGTCGATGTCAGCAGAATTGACTTCATAGATTGAGGGATCTCATTGTTGTTGGGTTATTGGGTTACATCTCATTGTTGCTTGGGGATGATACAGCACACACAAAACAAGAGGTTATTGCAAAGAGTAAGATGCAGCCAGAGATGCTACAGAGTATTTATTAGCATAGGAAATGGAGGCACAAGGCTGATGGGGAAGAGTATTACAAACATACACAGCAAACACCACCTCTAGTGCGTGGCACGGGGCTGTCAAGGCATTACATAGAGTATCCACGAAGAGAAAGGAAGAAGTCTGGCACATTATTTGAGAGAAAGCTTTCCCAATATTACACAATTCCAGGTGAGAAGTGAACTGGAAAGAGATTTCATCATGGTTGGACTTGGACCGAGGATGTAAGAGTATCAGATAGACAAGGTCTGAATACAATAAGATGGGGAAGTGTTGCAAAAGGGAGCAGAACGACAGGGAGCAGAGAAAGAGGGACAGGAGTAGGTGGCAGAGAACAAGGGTGGATGAAGGGGAGGGGAGAAAGCAGAATAGGAGGTTGAAGGAAAGAGAAGGATGGAGGGTGGGAGGAAAGATGAAGGGAATGGGGAGCAGCAGAGCAGTGGTAGGTGAGGGTGTTGGTGGGGATGTATGAAATGGTGCAAGGCCAAGCACTGCAATGTGTGCTCACACCTCAAAGTGAGGCTTCAAATACCGCTTGTTGTGCATAAGTAGACACTTGAGCAATAGCTGATCAAGCAAGTTGGTAGGAGTAAGTATAGGAAGTATGTACACAATGGTAGAATGGGGTGGGGTCTGGAGAAGAGCTCAGAAAGCTCAGAAGCGGGAACCTGTAAGGGGGCTGGGGGGGGTTGGGGGGGGTGCATTAAAGTCCCAAACCAATATTCACAACACACACAACAGGCATTTTAAGGCCATTTTCCTTGCTAGAGCGGGGGTTAGCCTCCCCAAAACAATATGGGCAGAAGCTTTTACGCTGACGACTGAACACAAAATACATACTTCTACAACTATGAAAATAAAATAGTGAAACAACACCAGCTGAGCAGCGTCGTGGCCGTGTTAAAAATTAACCCACAATGCACATCTCACTGGTGAATAATAGAATTAAATGTGACCAAAATACATCACAAAATTAACTTGAATTCTCATGACTTGGCTTCGTCAAATCAACGCTCCAATTTTGTAGAGAGGAATGGGGGAAGATCATAGACCTCTGCTATAGATATCCACTTACTGCAGCCTCTTCGGTTCTGCCCAAGGCTCTGCACAAAGACAACAATGAAATAACATCACTTGCATTGTGCTGGCACAGCAAATATACACATCAGAAGAGTAGCAAAGATTGATAGTATTAGCTTTCACTCTTTTTTTTTTTTAAAGCCCACCAACCAATTTGTGCCAACTCTACCCATTTTGAATAAAGCAACAACGAGCAGACTTGGCCTCAGGTGACATTTCATTTGTGTTCCACCGACTTCCTCGAACATATATATTTATTTCATATATAAATTATTAAACATAAAACATATGTTTAATATTTTACAATTTTTTTCTCGAATGTGGATACATAATAAATAGATGGGCCAAAACACGAAATTGAATGTCGTTGTAACAAAATCCCAGTATATATAGACCCGTCAGAAATGTCGAAAACGAAAGGCCGAAATATTTTGGAAATGACAGGTTGGAAACAAAAAGGCAAAATACAATTTGACGTGAATGCGTCAATGGATATGCCTCCGCCCGTATTAGTAGTCAACCCACAATTACATTTCAATACTATTAATCAAGAATTATTAATTATTTTAAAAATTATTTAATTATTATTACATTATTAATTAATTAATTATTATTATTAATATAATATTATTAATTAATTAATCCTTATCTTTCAATTATTTAATTATTAATATTTAATTATTATTTACTTATTTTTTAATATTAATTATTAATTATTTCATTCAGCCAGGCTGAACAGTTTATGTTTTGTATCCCACCGATAGGCCGGATCTGGATTCTGACCTGAATCAAAATCTAATCGGCTTGTTCTCGTCACCAAACCAACTCGTCCACCAAGTTTAGTCATAACTCGACCATAACGTTTTCAAATATCACGTTATATATCGCTTTTCGCCCGATCTCTCAATGGTGAAGAATCACTTGAAAATTTAATAACTCTCGTATTCGAATCCATATTCAGATCTTCCCCAAAATCTAATTGATTTGGTCTTGCCACACACCAAACGTGTCCACTAAGCTTCGTCCAAATCTGTCTATAACTTTTCGAAACATCGTGCTATGTATTGGTTTTAGCCCTATTACTCAATAGTGAAGAATCACTTTAAAAATTCTCTGATCTGGATTTGAATCTTCACTAAAATTGAATAAAGTTTTCCTTGTCATATATGCAACAAGTCCACGAAATTTCGTCTGAATCCGTCCACGAAATTTCGTCTGAATCCGTCCACGAAATTTTGAGATATCATGTTCACAAACAAACAGACAGACAGACAGGGGTGAAAAGAAAACACAACCTCCATCCGAAGGCAACGAGGTAACGAAGGTAACGGCGAAGGTAACGAATAGATTTAAAGAAAAACTACAGGGTGTTTCAAAAAGAGTGATACAACTTTGAACGTTTAGTTACAAAGAAACAGAAACCTCTGGAACGTGAACCAAACATTTTTTTAAAGCTTATGACATGTTATTTTCTATCCCTGATTGATATTGCAGTAAGTCACTGCAAGAGTTAGTGAGAGGCCAAAATCTGAAAATGGCATTTACACAAAATCCTTGTAATTGACGTTCTCGATGTGACCTTAGGCCCTTTCAGGTACCTCTCAGTGATCTCCTCAGGTGGTTCTGCCCCCTAGAAAATGTTGTTGTGGTTGTTGATGGCACCGTTCAAGTGGAAATGGGCTTCATCACTTAACCACATCAGGTTGATCCAGTTTGGGTACCGCTCCATCCTGTCACTGAGCAAATTGCACATATCAAGGCACCTTCTCATGTAATCCTGACTCAGTTTATGCCTAAGAGAGATGATGTATGGGAAAAGCTTCAGTTCCTTAGTGAGGATATGCCAGACTGATGTTGGTTTGATGCCCAGCTCCTGAGAGCGCCGGCAGTGGGACTTCCTGGGACTGTCCACTGCAGAATCCCACACGGCGTCGAAGTTGGCTTGGCTCTTGGTTACTGATGCTGGCCTGCCACTGTTGCCCTTGCTATGGTTGTGCACTGTACCCTTGTGCTCAAAATGTTTCACAATACATTGAATGGCAGAATTTGTGGGTCCATCACGTGTTCTGAGATTGTATTCCCGGCAGAACCTCCGGCGGGTGTGTACATATGATTTCGTCTCATACCACAGAGCCACCACTTTTATCTTCTGCTCCACTGTCAATGGCATAGTTGAGCTACGGAGCTAGAAATCCCAGAGAACAAACACCACAACAACACCACCAAACACTGAAAAGGAAAACGGTTTAGGTCAAAAAACAAAGAAATGACAAGAAGTCAAAGTTGTATCAATCTTTTTGAAACACCCTGCTAAATCAACTAGTAGTTGGTCGTCCGGAATAAATAAATCATTCGCAAACATTACCTAAATATAATGATTAATAATGAGCATGCAGTTCATTATTACCGGTAACCCCTTTCTTCAGTCTATGATGTGTTTAGCCATGATAAATAATCAATTAACCTTCCACATGAAGACAAAGCACAACACTGCATGCACATCGTGGGCTTTATTCAGCTCTTTTTGCAGCCCAGCCATGAAGGCATTTGCAATAAAATAGCAGTTTAATCCAGCCTGTGATTACACGATGCTGATTATATTATTAGTCGGTGAAAGAAAAATAAGTGAGAGACTTGAATAATCGTCAACCACACCTGCTCCCTCCTCCAACCTCACCCCCCTTCCCTCCCAATAACAAAAGTTCACTCACGTGAGAAGCTCCAACAATGTCCTCTCATCCGATTGCTTTCTCAGAAGGCTCACATAGTGATTCACGGCTGTTGGACGGCTGATTAGTTCAGCAAAAAGAATCTCTGAAATTGGTGGATGGGAGCGGAACATTGTATGAAAGGTTTTCACGGTGGATTAAAGATTAAACAGCATTCCCTTGCAATTTCAAAATAACAACACAGGAATGTTTTTACAACCAATCTTCCAAAGTAAATTGCTTTATGAAGACCGAAAATAATTTTCCATTAGGGAGATGTAGTTGTTTATTTATTACAGGCAGAATTTCAGTTGCCTCGAGGCACAAAGAGATCTTCCATAAACCTGATACCTTGTATTCAAAAGAAAAGCACCAATTGCAAACAGGTACCATAATAAAGGTAAACCAGGCAAGGAAGGCCAATTAGCCATTAGTGAGCCAGTTAGGATTTCACTGGCAATCCAATAATTACGTGATAATTCTCCAATGACTACAGCTGGGTTTCCAGAAACTGAGAATCAAAGTCTTTAAAATTACTGCCTTTTTCACCTTCTTTTCTGAATCTTTTTTTATCTTTCCAAATTACCTCCTCCCATGTATAGATAGGTATGATGGAACCAGTGACAAAGACGAAACGCATTTACCTTTTCTCAAAGAAGTTTTCAAATATATGAGGATCTGTTTGAAGAAGGATGGCAAATTAATACAAACTGCAACTCAGCACTAATGGATTTGATGCTGTACTTTTGTACTTTAATCATTTTTGACAGAAAAGAACACAAAAGACAAAAAGAAGTCAAGTGATAAATTGCTGCCCTGATCTACAAAGAAGCATGACATTGGCAGTGTAAATGTGCCTCCAGTGAAGATGCAACCAGCAGCAAGTTGCTAAATATTGTTACGGATTTGTCACTTCCACCTTTGTTGTTATTATATACTTGTAGGATTTTTTTAGTTTCAGGTAATATTGTTGTTAAGATTTTTGTGTGAAATGGAGATGACTTTAGTAAAAGGTAAAAATCAATGTTTGTGGAGGAAAAAGGAAAACGCGGAAAAGAACCGGAAGGAGGAGGAGGAGGAGGAGGAGGAGGAGAACGGCCATGATGTAGAGATACAGCCGTGAATCGCGTTGAGGCTGCGAGCGGACTTTTTTGATATTGGTTGCGAATGAGTTGAGGCTTTCCGGGGGAGGGATTGCCTGCGACATCGTCCTATATTGCGAGTGCAATTAAACCTGTGTCTCAGGGTTTATCACCATGTGTGTCGTCATTGGAGAAATAAAGCGCCTCCATTACAGGCCTATACGCCATTTTGTCCTCAAATAAGAAGAGGTTGTCTGTTTGGTGCATCTTGTTTTATCGTTGGGATTTCCATATCAACCTTACCGTGTCGAGCGCCGTTGGTTTACATATCGGCTCAATTCCCAAATCGACCTCTCGCCTTGTAACTCCTCGTTTGCCGCCGTGCCGATACCTGCCTGTTCTCGTTGTTCTGCATGACTTCAACCAGCGTGGGGATCCGTGCACTGACTTTGGGGAATGTTACATTCCACTCACATTTGGCGTATCGTTAGTTCATTGCTTTGAGAGCATTGGGGAATGATGGTACCATCATACAGTGCATTCAGAAAGTATTCAGACCCCTTCACTTTTTCACATTTGTTATGTTTCAGCCTAATGCTGAAATACTTTAAATTCATTTTTTCCCTCATCAATCTACACTCAATACCCCATAATGACAAAGAGAAAACAGGATTTTAGAAAGTTTTGCAAATTTATTGAAAAGAAAAAACTGAAATATCACATTTACATAAGTATCCAGATCCTTTGCTATGACACTTGAAATTTAGCTCAGGTGCCTCCCATTTCTCTTGATCATCTTTGAGATGTTTCTACACCTTGATTGGTGTCCACCTGTGGTAAATTCAATTGATTGGACATGATTTGGAAAGGCACACACCTGTCTATGTAAGGTCTCACAGCGGAAAGTGCATATCAGAGCAAAAACCAAGCCATGAGGTCGAAGGAACTGCCGGCAGAGCTCAGAGACAGGATTGTGTCGAGGCACAGATCTGGGGAAGCCTACAAAAAAATTTCTGCTGCATTGAAGGTTCCCAAGGGCACAGTGGCCTCCATAATTCTTAAATGGAAGAAGTTTGGAACAACCAGGACTCTTCCTAGAGCTGGCCGCCCGGCCAAACTGAGCAATCGGGGGAGAAGGGGCTTGGTAAAAGACACATGAAAGCCCGCTTTGAGTTTGCAAAAAAGCACCTAAAAGGACTCTCAGGCTGTGAGAAACAAGATTATGTGGGCTTTCATGTGTCTTTCACTGAGGAGAGGCTTCGGTCTGGCCATTCTGCCATAGAGCCCAGATCGGTGGAATGTTGCAGTGATGGTTGTCCTTCTGGAAGTTTCTCCCATCTCCACACAGGATCTCTGGAGCTCAGCCAGAGTGACCATCGGGTTCTTGGTCACCTCTCTTACCAAGGTCCTCCTCCCCCAATTGCTCAGTTTAGCCGGGCGGCCAGCACTAGGAAGAGTCCTGGTTGTTCCAAACTTCTTCCATTTAAGAATTATGGAGGCCACTGTGCTCTTGGGAACCTTCAATGCAGCAGAATTTTTTTTGTAGGCTTCTCCAGATCTGTGCCTCGACACAATCCTGTCTCTGAGCTCTGCCGGCAGTTCCTTCGACCTCATGGCTTGGTTTTTGCTTTGATATGCATTGTCAGCTGTGAGACCTTATATAGACAGGTGTGTGCCTTTCCAAATCATGTCCAATCAATTGAATTTACCACAGGTGGACTCCAATCAAGGTGTAGAAACATCTCAAAGATGATCAAGAGAAATGGGAGGCACCTGAGCTAAATTTCAAGTGTCATAGCAAAGGGTATGAATACTTATGTAAATGTGATATTTCAGTTTTTTCTTTTTAATAAATTTGCAAAACTTTCTAAAATCCTGTTTTCTCTTTGTCATTATGGGGTATTGAGTGTTGATTGATGAGGGAAAAAATGAATTTAAACGATTTCAGCATAAGGCTGCAACATAACAAAATGTGAAAAAAGTGAAGAGGTCTGAATACTTTCTGAATGTATGTATTGTATGTACTGTATGTATTGTTCATTTGATGCAAGTGATATTTTCATTGTACTTTCTTTAATAGTGTTATTATTGTGTATGTGAGATTTATTAATACAATTACTTGTTTTGTTCTATAATTGCATTGGTGCGGTTTTCCCATGGTTTATTAGAAAATGCAAAATAACAAATATTTCTGCCGTGTTCCCGGTCCAGACTCTGAGGTGCACCGTAACCGGGGTTTGGGGAGGTAATACGTAAAAATATGCAGGATGATGACGATATGGTCTAAAACAAAACTAACCGAGAACGGCACTCAGTAGGGTACATTCCTCCGCTAGGCTGAACAGTTTACGTTTTGTATCCACAGATCGGCCAGACTTGCATCTGGACCTGAACCAAAATCTAATCAGCTTGTTATTGTCACCTACCCAACTCATCCACCTAGATTTGTCATATCATGTTATGTATCGTTTTTGGACCCATCTCTCAATGGTGAAGAATCACTTTGGGAATTAAAAACTATTCGTATCCAGATCTGTTTCTTTACCAATATCGAATCATTTCATCCTTGCCACACACCCAACCAGTCCACCAAGTTTCATCAGAATCAGTTCATAGCTTTTTGAGATATCCTGCTATGTATCGTTTTTCACCCTATCTCTCAATGGTGAAGAATCACTTAAAATTCTAGTATCTGGATCCAGATCTTCACCAAAGTCGAATCATTCTATCCTTGTCACATACCCAACCTGCCCACCACATTTCGTCTGAATACGTCCACAACTTTTTGACATATCCTGCTCAAAGACAAACAAACAGACAGACCAAGAGACAGACAGGGATGAAAGCATAACCTCTGTCCACCAACTACAGAAAAGAGACAAATTGACTTAGGATTTTGCATTGAAATGATAAAATACAAACTAAAAAGCATCACAAAATACAAAGCCCGTCCACATCCGCATTACACTCTTAACTAAACTTGCCGAAAATGACAGTAAATTTTTTTTTTGTACATTTTCTTCATTTGTGTTCTCCATATGCTCATAATAATGGTTTATTGAAGCTTTAATGACAAAAGCACGATTGGTAAAAATGCTATGGCCTTGACAGGCATACTGATGCTCAATGGTAAATAAATAAAGAAACACAGAAGCTAGTAAAAACAAGACCGATAGTCTAACAATGGCGAAGCCGGGCTTTGGATCTGCTGAGTGGAGGATCTGCTGTTCCCCTGTCACATGAACAGATCCTCAGGTCTGATTGGTGGATGTTTGTGAGGGACATACATACATCGGACGGACAGACAAACACTGTTCCAGATGGCATTGCCCTACGGGCTACTCCGAAATATATGGCTGCCGAACTACATGACCGATGACGTGACCAATTTTTTGCTCGAACAATGTATCCATTGACCACGCTCAATAAATTTCATACTGATCGGATGAAGCGTTGTTCTTGTCGATTTATGATGACAATGAAGGTACCGATGACACTGGGGCGGACACGATGGCTCGCTGGCGCGGTGACATCATTCCGCGCACCAAGAGGGTGTCGGCCACGCCCGAGGGGTAGGCGTGGCCTCGGGATATACACGGGGCTCGCAGCCCCGAGCGAGTCAGTGCTACAGTTTGAGCTTTACAATAAAGACTCTTTTGACCCTACGCGTTGTGGCTTACCTTCTTTGGCAAACAAGTTGCGTGCGTAGCACCACGCTATACTGGTGACCCCTTTTGGTTCAGCCGTCGCTGACCACAGAACACGCCATGGCCAGCAACGTGGTCGCGGTAAAGCTCCCTGAGTTTTGGGAAGCACAGGCCGAGGTATGGTTCGTGCAAGCCGAAGCACAGTTCCAGCTTCGAGAAATAACGGCGGACGAGACGCGTTACTATCACGTGATCGCCGCCCTCGGGCCCGGAACGGCCGCCCGAGTCGTGTCCATCCTGCGGCACCCACCAGCAGAGCACAAGTACAGGGCGCTCAAACGTCTCCTCATCGCCACGTTCGGCCTCACGGAGTTCGAACGGGCGGACCGCCTCCTGGACCTTCCCGAACTCGGCGACACACGACCATCGGTACGGATGGACTACATGCTGTCGTTGCTGGGTGACAAAGCCCCGGATTTTTTATTCCGGGCGCTTTTTCTACGCCAGCTACTGGCACAGGTACGCCTCGCGTTGGCCGGTTCCAACATAGGGGAACCCCGCGCTCTGGCCGTCGAGGCCGACAAGTTTTTCGCGGCTTGTGACACGCGGGCGAGCTTCGGTGCGGCCGTCGTGGATCCCGAGGCTGATGCGGCTGCACACCTCGTGGATCCCGAGGCTCATGCACACCTCGTGGCCGCTGCCACGCCCCGCCCACCACCACTGCAGCGGCGAAAGCCGCGGCCTCCGCCGCTCCCGCTGCAAGCCTGGTGCCGTTTCCACGCCAGGTTCGGCCACAAGGCTAAGAAGTGTTGCCCGCCGTGCTCGTTTGGCAAGTCGGGAAACGACCGAGCCGACGCTCGGTAGCGGCCCTGAGCGTCAGCAATTCCAGCAGCCTCTTATTCATCACGGACACCTTGTCCGGGCGCCGCTTCCTCTGCGATACAGGAGCGCAGGTAAGCGTCATCCCAGCCCACACGTCCGACAAGCGAACCGCGGGCCGGGGCCCCGCGTTGCTTGCAGCCAACGGTACACCCATACGCACATTCGGGAAGCGCTGCGTCTCCCTGCGGTTTGGAGGGCAGCGCTTTCAATGGACATTCGTAACCGCCAGCGTGCCCATGGCATTGCTCGGTGCGGACTTCCTATGTGCAAATGGGTTGCTGGTCGACGTAAAGCACAGACGGCTCGTCCAGGCCGAAACCTTTAGCTCGCTCGCTTGTTCGCTGAGCAGCTCGTTGAGTGGCTCACCAAGCGGCTTGCTAAACGGTTCCATCCCGGCGAGTTTGGTTTGTACGCTTCCGGCAGCGGCTGACTTTACCCACCTCCTCGCCAGTTTCCCGGCCCTCACGCGGCCCACCTTCTCGGCGGTGGCCGTCAAGCACGGGGTGGAGCATCACATCCCCACCGTCGGGCCACCGGTCTACGCCCGGGCACGCCGCCTCGAGCTGACAAAGCTCGCGGTGGCGAAAGCGGCGTTCGCTATGCTGGAGCGGCTGGGCATCGTGCGGCGCTCCAAGAGCGCTTGGGCATCGCCGCTGCACATCGTGCCGAAGCCCGGCGGGGGATGGCGGCCGTGTGGGGACTACCGTCGCCTCAACGATGCTACCACCCCCGACCGCTACCCGGTCCCTCACATCCAGGACTTTTCCGCCCGGTTGGCGAAAATGTCCCTCTTTTCCAAGGTGGACCTCATCCGCGGCTACCACCAGGTCCCCGTCAGGCCGGAGGACATACCGAAGACGGCCGTCATGACACCATTCGGCCTCTTCAAGTTTCTGCGGATGCCCTTCGGGTTGAAGAATGCAGCTCAGGCGTTCCAGCGGCTGATGGACAGCGTCTTGCGCGACTTGGATTTCGTTTATGTCTACCTGGACGACATCCTCGTCGCAAGCGCGTCCCGTGAGGAGCACCTCCGCCATCTCCGCACGCTCTTCGAACGCCTGGGCCAGCATGGCCTGATCATCAACCCCGCCAAGTGCCGGTTCGGCGTCACCGAAAGACTTTTTGGGGCACCGCGTCACCAGGCATGGGGCCATCCCTTTACCGGCCAAGGTGGAGGCAGTCAGGGGTTTTCCGCGTCCTCGCACGATCAAGGGGCTCCAGGAGTTCCTGGGCATGGTGAGCTTTTATCACCGTTTCCTGCCCCGCATCGCCCAGCTCCTGCGCCCCCTGCACGAGGCCCTCCGGGGGAAGCCGGGCAAAGGCGACGTTGCCTGGACCGAGCCGATGGACGCGGCATTCGCGGGCGCGAAGCTCGCCTTGGCTAACGCCACCATGCTCGCGCACCCGGCGCCCGATGCACCGATCGCCCTCACCACCGACGCGTCGGACTACGCGGTGGGCGCGGTGCACGAGCAATGGGGGAAGGGAGCTTGGCAGCCGCTGGTGTTTTTTAGCCGGCAGCTCCGCCCGCACGAACGGCGGTACAGTACCTTCGACCGCGAGCTGCTCGGGCTCCACCTGGCAGTCCGGCACCTCCGCCATCTGCTCGAGGGCCGCCCGTTCGCGGCCTTCGTCGACCACAAGCCCCTGGTTTTTGCGATGGCCAAGGTCGCCGAGCCGTGGTCGGCCCGGCAGCAGCGTCACCTCTCGGCCGTGTCCGAGTACACGACGGACATCCGGCACATCGCGGGGAAGGACAACCCAGTGGCGGATTGCCTTTCCCGGTCCGTCACCCACGCGGTCCACCTCGGGATCGACTATGCCCGGATGGCGGCAGACCAGACCACCGACCCCGACGTCCAGGCCTTGCGGACCGCCGTCACGGGCCTCCGCGTCACCGAGGTGCCGTTCAACGGCATGGGCACGGCCCTCTTGTGCGAAGTCTCCCTCGGCCGGCCTCGCCCCATCGTGCCCGCGGGCTGGCAGCGCCGGGTTTTTGACGCCATCCACGGCCTGTCCCACCCGGGCACGAAGGCCTCCCAGAGGCTGGTCGCCGACAAGTTCGTCTGGCATGGCCTCCGGAAGACCGTCCGCGATTAGACCAGGACGTGCCTCGCGTGCCAGCGCGCGAAGGTCCACCACCACACCCAGGCCCCGTTGGCCCCGTTTACTGTGCCCGAAAGTCGGTTCGACAACGTTCACGTGGACTTGGTGGGACCTCTGCCCCCCTCGCGGGGTTTCACCCACGTCCTCACCATGGTGGACCGCACCACCCGGTGGCCGGAGGCAGTGCCTTTGGCGGCGACGGACGTCGCGCAGGCGTTCATCGCCACCTGGGTTGCCCGGTTCGGCGCCCCCTCGGACATCTCGTCCGACCGCGGCCCCCAGTTCACCTCGGAGCTCTGGGGGGCGGTCGCGCGGGGGCTCAGCATCCAGCTGCACCGCACCACGGCCTACCACCTCCAGGCCAACGGCCTGTGCGAGCGCTTCCATCGCTCCTTAAAGGCCGCGCTCCGGGCCACCCTCCACGACGGCGGCTGGGTCGACAGGCTCCCCTGGGTCCTGCTGGGCCTCAGGACGGCGCCCAAGGATGACTTGCGCACATCCGCGGCGGAGTTGGTCTTCAGACAACCGCTGCGGGTGCCGGGCGAGTTCCTCCCCGACTCCACGGCACCATGGTCCGCAGCGCAGCAGCGCTCTGCACTGCAGGAGACCGCCCAGAGGTTCGCCCCGGTGCCGACGGCGCACCACGGGTGCCCGCCAACGCACGTCGCCCCGGAGCTTCACACGGTGGAGTACGTGTTCGTCCGCCACGACGCCCACCGGACATCGCTGCGGCCCCCGTACGACGGGCCCTTCCGCGTGCTGGAGACCGGGGCGAAACACTTCACCCTGGACATCGGCGGTACTCCTGACCGCGTTTCCGTGGACCGCCTCAAGCCGGCCCACCTTGACGTGGACCACCCCCCGCCAGTGGCTCGGCACCCGCGTCGGGGCCGCCCCCCGGCGGGCGGACCCCCGGCACCGCCCAGCCCTGCCGGCACGCCACCACCCTGTCCTGCACCCATCCCAGATGCCGCCAGCGGCATCCCAGACAGCATCCCGGCATCCCAGGCGCCGCCAGCCGCCAGAGGGCACTTCGGCCGGGTCATCCGTTTGCCCCGCAAACTGACCCTTCAGGTGCGCGGGAATTCTGGGGGGGCGCGTGTGGCGGACACGATGGCTCGGTGACATCATTCCGCGCACCAAGAGGGTGTCGGCCACGCCCGAGGGGTAGGCATGGCCTCGGGATATACACGGGGCTCGCAGCCCCGAGCGAGTCAGTGCTACAGTTTGAGCTTTACAATAAAGACTCTTTTGACCCTACGCGTTGTGGCTTACCTTCTTCGGCAAACAAGTTGCGTGCGTAGCACCACGCTACAACACCATCATTAAAATATGTTATTCCCCATGGGCAGTACCGGTACTTCACAATGAGCCACCTTTCAATTTTTTCATGGAGTGGTTTCGGAGATATAGAGGTGCAAAGTTTTTCGGTTTTTACAAGATGGTGTCCGTACCACGTGTCATATGACGTCATAATTGTCAATAAATTATACAGGAAGAGGCGCTCCTATAGTGGAAACTGTGTCAATCGGATCAACGGTTACAGAGAAATGAATTTTAAAGAGTTTAAACCAGCAAAATGCCGGCTGAAGGCACATACATACACACACAGGACAGACAGACAAACATTGTTCCAGACGGAATTGCCCTATGGGCCACACCATAAAAACGGTGCGTCTCGTGTTGACGCGCTGCAATGGGGCTAATAAGGGCTATTTAGTGTCATTATAAGTTTGCCCTTTCACATTTAACTCAATTTTAAATTATTTTCTTCAAATCCTCAAATTAAAAGTTTGTTGAAAATTTGATGGCAAAATCTCAAATGGCAAAAACGTTATGGCCTGGACACACACATGCGAGTGCACACACACACACACACACACACACACACACACACACACACACACACACACACACACACACACACACACACACACACCTCTTGCTGTGAGAGGGAGGAGGGAGGAGGCATGTGGGGGTGAGGACTGGGAGGGGTTCAATACCGACGAGATTGAAACATTCTACATGAGAAGGCACGTGACTGCGCCAGCAGGTTATGAAGAGGGACGTTACCGCTGTTATGATGTTTCCGTCGTGCATTTTCACAGCCTGGTCAAGCAAATTCATTTTGTCCCTCAGGCACCGGAAAGGTTCCAATGCATAGGGCTGCAGACAGAGAGAGAAGATTGATAAACTCTTCGTATGCAGATGTACTTCAATTCTCACATCAATTGCACATAGCATCGACATGGCTGACAAACAGCAAATAAGTATTTAGCATGCGGTTCTTACTTGATTTTTGAACATCTTCCACACAGTCTCCTCAGTGCCAGCATGGCAAGTCCTGCCACTCTGCAGGAAAAATAGAATGTAGAAAGAAAATTCGAAACATTTGTGTTTTCTATTTAATGTAAACGGTAATTAGTGGAGATATCATTATTTCACACAAATAATTAATTAACTTGGCAGTTGGTCAAGCCTGTCTATGAAACACGCTCCTCAACTGTTCTCTCACCCTTGAAGGACGGGGTCATGATCCACATTACTCCTGCTAAGACTGACTGCTTTAACTCTGTCTTTGTAGAAAAAGCTGAGGTTCATAATCTCTAGTATTCTCTCCAAAGTCCTACCCCGTTCCTTCGCTGAAAATGTCCAACAGCATATATGAACTTCTCACCCATCCAGTTGGAGAAATCTTGAGCCATTATTACAGTGCATTCAGAAAGTATTCAGACCCCTACACTTTTTTCACATTTTGTTATGTTGCAGCCTGATGCTGAAATCGTTTAAATTCATTTTTTCCCTCATCAATCTACACTCAATACCCCATAATGACAAAGAGAAAACAGGATTTTAGAAAGTGTTGCAAATTTATTAAAAAGAAAAAACTTAAATATCACATTGGCATAAGTATTCAGACCCTTTGCTATGACACTTGAAATTTAGCTCAAGTGCCTCCCATTTCTCTTGACCATCTTTGAGATGTTTCTACACCTTGATTGGAGTCCACCTGTGGTAAATTCAATTGATTGCACATGATTTGGAAAGGCACACACCTGTCTATATAAGGTCTCACAGTTGACGATGCATATCAGAGCAAAACCAAGCCATGAGGTCGAAGGAACTGCCTGCAGAGCTCAGAGACAGGATTGGGTCGAGGCACAGATCTGGCGAAGCCGACAAAAAAATTTCTGCTGCATTGAAGGCTCCCAAGAACACAGTGGCCTCCATTATTCTTAAATGGAAGAAGTTTGGAACAACCAGGACTCTTCCTAGAGCTGGCCGCCCGGCCAAACTGAGCAATCGGGGGAGAAGGCCTTGGTAAGAGAGGTGACCAAGAACCCGATGGTCACTCTGGCTGAGCTCCAGAGATCCTGTGTGGAGATGGGGGAAACTTCCAGAAGGACAACCATCACTGCAACACTCCACCGATCTGGGCTTTATGGCAGAGTGGCCAGACGGAAGCCTCTCCTCAGTGAAAGACACATGAAAGCCCACTTGGAGTTTGCAAAAAAGCACCTAAAGGGCTCTCAGACTGTGAGAAACAAGATTCTGTGGTCTGATGAAACCAAGATTGAACTGTTTGGCTTCCGTCTGGCCACTCTGTCATAAAGCCCAGATCGGTGGAGATTGCTCAGTCCTTCTGGAAGTTTCCCCCATCTCCACACAGGATCTCTGGAGCTCAGCCAGAGTGACCATCGGGTTCTTGGTCACCTCTCTTACCAAGGTCCTTCTCCCCCGATTGCTCAGTTTGGCCGGGCGGCTCTAGGAAGAATCCTGGTTGTTCCAAACTTCTTCCATTTAAGAATTATGGAGGACGCTGTGCTCTTGGGAACTTTCAATGCCGCAGAATTTTTTTTTTAGGCTTCCCCAGATCTGTGCCTCGACCCAATCCTGTCTCTGAGCTCTGCAGGCAGTTCTTTCGACCTCATGGCTTGGTTTTGCTCTGATATGCATTGTCAGCTGTGAGACCTTATATAGACAGGTGTGTGCCTTTCCAAATCATGTCCAATCAATTGAATTTACCACAGGTGGACTCCAATCAAGGTGTAGAAACATCTCAAAGATGATCAAGAGAAATGGGAGGCACCTGAGCAAAATTTCAAGTGTCATAGCAAAGGGTATGAATACTTACGTCAATGTGATATTTCATTTTTTTTTTTCAAATAAATTTGCAAAACTTTCTAAAATCCTGTTTTCTCTTTGTCATTACGGGGTATTGAGTGTAGATTGACGAGGGAAAAAATGAATTTAAACGATTTCAGCATAAGGCTGCAACGTAACAAAATGTGAAAAAGTGAAGGGGTCTGAATACTTTCTGAATGCACTGTAGGTGCTCTACTGCTACTGCCATGATGTCTACAGCAAGTTAACATTCAAGACTTATCTGCGGCTTTCTACATCATTATCTGAGGGGTCACCTACCTGAGTCAAGGAATATCGCCTGTGTTACCCAAATTCATAATAATGGTACCAACATCGACCCTCTATGCTACAGACCACTCATCACACTCCCTGCCATTGAGTACGAGCAAAGCAATCAATACTTGCAGAAGACAACAACATTCTCTAACTCTCCCATCTCTGATAATCAGTTTAGCTTCTGCTCAGGCCATTCCACATTGGACATGAAGTTTCTTCTATGTTATCAATGGATAGATACTTTCTATCTCAAGCAAGAAAGAGGTCAGGCCATCTTCCATGTGTTTAATTGTCTGACATCCCACATTGATTTATAAAAGGTCAGCTGAGGAAATCTTTGGTTACTTGTGACTCAGGCCTTCAGACTACCTGGGCGTTGCAATTAGCAGATTTCTTTCAAAGGAATTCTCTTCCATGCACTACCTCAATAACAATCCTGTTCTTGATACACAACAATAATGACCTTTCTCCAAAACTGGGAAATCCATTGTACCATTTTGCAGACAACTCAACTCTATGCGGGTTGGTTCCTCACCCCTCCGAAAGACAGTTTGCGCCAGCATCCCAAATCATTTATTAGGTCAGCCTTTGGAAGAAGTATAGTTTATAGAGTTCCTGGGAGTCACCATCAGCTATAACCTGTCTGGGGCAGTTCACATCCCCGAGCCAGCTTCAAAAGTGGGCCACTGTTCCCCAAAAGGCCAAGTCTTTCAATTGCCATCCAGTCCTCACCTTGCAATGGTGTCCAGGCCTTAGCCTGAAGTATCATGAAACATACCTCCCCATGGTGGCATATGAGTGTGACTTCCCCTATTACCTGCAATATGGAACCTATGGTCCTCAGTGTCATTGGCATCTTGTGATTGGAGACAAAGTCCCAATGTATGCTTGTTGCTGACCACAAGCAAGTTGGAAGGTATTAAGGGTTTTTTTAAACCGGCTATTCTGGTCTTGCTCCTCCTGCATTGCAACCTCTGTCCAACCCCTTTTACCTGAAAACGTTTCTTTGTTATCCTTCCAAAGTCTGAACTTAACAATCACCTCCAATTGTTAATTTTCATCTTCTCTCATCTGTAGAACCGTCTCCCAAGTCTGTTGTCTTGAGGTCTTCCCTCTAGGATTTCAAGTCTGCTGCGTGTCACCACCTCATGGTCTCTCCCATTTCGAGTTCAGAGTTTTAGTGCACCCAATAAGATCCCGTCCCCAACCATAACCCACAATTCCACCTCTTGTGCTTCGATGTATCCTTATGTTCTTGCCCTATTATTTTCACTTCGCCGCATTTTGGGTCTGTTGACCCTTTGCCCCTGTTATTCTGTCTGCCCTTCCCTGAACCTCAATACTAGGGTGGCCCGAAAAATTAAATCTTTGAATCTTATATCGCACACCCATTCATTTGTGGTGGCTTGATGAACAAATAGCACAGTAGAGATCTTAGAGCAATCCAACAAGAGTAAGTGGTCTCCCACAACCCTCTAAAAGTACTCTGCAAGACCGGATTCGTTGATATTTCTGGTCTCTAACTTTTTTCTCTCTGGGCCAATTCTTTTCAAATCTACACCAGCCTCCATGTGGGCCCAAATTTTAGCTTGATCTAATAAGTCCTTTCATATTAAAAAAAAAACACATCATCCCCATTGACCCACAAATGGCCCCCAAAGTCCCCCATGAACAACATCATCGAGTCCAAAATCAAACACACTTAATTTAAATAATTGTGAATGTGAAACTGCATTCTTTTAACACAAACAAAAACAAAAACAGTGTTTAAAAACAAAATCTGTTTAGTAACAAAACAATGGTGCCAGGGCAGTCAGGCTATCCGTGTTACTTGGTGCTCTTGACCAGTTGATTTTTAGTGGCACTGGTTGGCAGAAGCTTCCGGTGATGCTCAATGACCTGGTGGAGGAGCTGGCGCTGCTGGTCATTCTTGGTAAGGACTTCATTAAAGTCAGTAGCCAATTTTACTGCACGTTCTGCAGTCATTCACCACCTTCAGCGCACGAACAGTCTTGCACGCTGCAATGTAGTCATCACGCTCGAACCATGTGTCTACTGCGGCCGTCAGGAACTCCTGTGACAAATGAAGTGACTCAAAGAGGTTGAGCGAGCGCTGTGTGACTAACTGTGCCACGGAAGGGTTCCGGAACTCAGGGATCTTGTTTGGAGCCATACGTCGAACATCTTCTGGGAGTAGATCTCTCTGCAGAGCATTGACGATAGCCCCCTTATCTTCATCAGTGCTGTCATCGCTGAGCAAAGGCAGTGTTGCAAGGTCCCCACTTAGGTACCACAAGTGCAGCCGCATTTTATTTTCTGCGACTCTGGCAAATTTTGCTGTCAACTTGTTGGTATTCTTCGATCAGCTGTAGCATTAATAAGTCATTTGTAGGAGCAGCTGTCGCCAAAGGTGCTGCAAACCAGAAGCTTGCATAGATTGTACGAACAAACAAACAAATTCGTCGCAATGAGTCCATCTCACGCTTGCTCATGTGGAATTGATGGCGAAATCCAAAGACTTTAAGACAATAAATCCCTTTTGCCATCCATCTCGCGCGGTGATGAGCACTAGGAGCCCAGGAGCACAGGAGCACCAGGAGTATACACCGCCCAATTGGAATTCTATGTGGAAATTAAGATCTTGGTCCACATGGAGGCTGGTGTAAATTTGACAAAAACTGTCTGAGAAGAAACAAAGTTATGGACACCAGAAATTTCACCGAATGCTGTCACACAGAGTACTTTTAGAGGGTTCTGGGAGACCGCTTAATCTTGTTGGATTGCCCTAACATTTTTACTGTTATTTTTTCATCTGACCCCCTAAAATGAGAGGGTATGCGATATAAAAAAAAAATTAAAAAAACCATATAAAAATTGGCCACCCTACTCAATACCCATGACAACCAGAAACAACCTTGGAAAAAAATATATATACAATATAAATATTATATATATATATACATATGAACCATTATATTATTTAGAGGCCATTATATTATATATACATATAAAGTATAAAAAACAACAACAACAAAAACCGATTTGTAAACAAACATGCAATGCTGTTGAAAGGGTTTCGGAAAAACAAAGCACATTATATTACTTTTCAGTTTGCAGCAAATGAGAGTGTAGGTGTGCGCATGTATACACGCACGTGAAGCAGCCTTGCGAGACGTGCATTCTCAGCCTGAAGACTAGCCATGTCTCCACGCGTCGAGTAGCGCAATTGTTCTCTATCCACCACTGGGCACAGCGATATAAAAACATTTCAATTAAACAAATGAACAATTCAATAAATGAAGTGTAATAGTAGGTAAATGGTGCTAAAATTTCATAAATTCAAACAAATCTAGTAGTAAAACTAACTAGAACGAAATTGATGGTGCTCCATTGCAAATCACCGTGCTTCACACCTAAAGCAAAGTTGTAAGATGGCACAATGTTCTCCGAGGAATGACCCAATATTAAATTGATTTAAACAAAATCTTCTGTATGACCCCTGTGACCCAAGTCTGGAACATGAACCCATCCCCTAGGGCATGAAACCAGGGATTGAATCGAAAAATAGTTACATATTTCATGTGTACCCCCCAGTGTCGATTGCACATATAAAGTTTCATGAAAAGAGTTTTAACATGTGCCTCCACAGTAATTGCACGTTTTATTTTATATTTGACCTTTTCACCCTGCAACAGGGCCGTGGGAGTGGGGGCCGGTGGGGGTGGAGGGAGTGAGGGGGGAGCAGGTGGAGGAATGGAGGTTCCATTGACCAGCATAAAATAATGAATCCCATCGTAATTAAATGTTTGTGTGACTCAGTGTGTGACGCACAAGTGAAGGTTTGGCACGGTCAGTGGTGGAATCCACTCATATTTTCCTCCCTGCAGGTGTTGCCATGAAACTGACATGAACATTTTTTCTTTTCTAGAGAATGCATGTCAAACGGTGATTCAATGACAAACTCAGCCCGCTAGTTACATCACTGGGGTGCAGCTGCACTTTGGAATGGAAATTGGGAATTTGGGCTAATCTTTTCAAAAGTTACTGTGGGATATCTGACCTCTGCCAGTAAATACTGGAGATGGGAAACCCTTCCCGACATCCTTCCGAAGGGACAATTCGCAATTGGGTCAGGAATCAAACCCAGACTAGAGTACGCTACCTTTGAGTGATCCTGTCACCCAGAGATTACAGAACTCAAAGCATACCTCCTAATATAGCTACCTAATTGTTCCTTGCATGAAAGAAAACAAAGTTCTGGGTACATAGAGTCCACGAATGCATGCTAAGGGAAAACTTGGTTTTAGACATTTAGAAAGAACAATAATAAAGAAATAACGAACACTTAAGTACAAACGTATTGCACTTGGCAGACGTGCATGGAGCGAGGTGCAAAGCTCGGGATTTGCCGAGCGACATGCGAGGCCTGTCATTCATCTATCTAGAGTTTTCCCTGGCTGCTCTCCCAGCAATAGAAGATAGCTCATTATTTCAAACTGTCCATTGGCCTAAGCTCCTTGGAATTGGAGTGCGTGTAGGCCAATTAGATGGCAACCTAATACACACACAAAATGTTCTAAATCGTAACACATCGTTTCATGGTGAATAAAGAACTCAACAGTGGAATAAAAGTACAAACAAAAGTTTGCTTTCACAAAAAATAATTCAGACCAATTTTCATTGCATATAAAAAGAGGAATTCTGTTCAAATTTCATTCCAGTCCAATGACAAATTTTTTCTGTTCCTGTTTGTCAGATTATTTTTATTTCTATTTTTTGTTTTTTGCATTTCACTCCTCATCGCCTTGTGTTCTGATTTTCTGTTCATATGTCCAGATTTACTATCCCATCTGTCTGTTTGTTCCTTGCATCAGCTTTAATTTGTGAATACAAAAAATTGAGCAATCTACATATTACATAAGAAAAATTGGGGAAATTTGGGGAGTAGAGGTGGTGGGGGTTAGATTGAGAAATAAATTTGAGAAAAGGAAGGGAAGGTGTAAGAGGGGGAGCAAAGGAGAGGGTATTGATGTTTGCAATGACCGGGAAGAGAAGGATAAGAAGATTTTTAAAAGTATTACGAGATGTACAAGCAATATAATTCCTCCTCCTCACCCTCTCTCATATGCATATGCAACATACAGATGATCCCATGTATGAACTAGAACGGCACTCGGTAGAGCGCACACCTCCGCCAGGCTCACCAGTTTATGTTTTGTATCCCACTGATAGACGGGATCTGGATTCGGACATGAACCAAAATCTGATCGGCTTGTTCTTGTCACCTAACCATCTCGTCCACCAAGTTTAGTCATAACTCGTCCATAACTTTTTAAAATATAATGTTATATATCGCTTTTGATATGATCTCTCAATGGTGAAGAATCGCTTAAAAATTAAATAATTCTCGTATCCGAATCCATATTCAGATCTTCACCAAAATGGAATCGATTCTTCATTGGCACACACCCAACTGGTCCACCACGTTTCGTCCAAATCCGTCCGCAACTTTTTGAAATATCGTGCTATGTATCGGTTTTAGCCCAATCACTCAATGGTAAAGAATCACTTAAAGATTAAATAATTCTTGTATCCGAATCCATATTCAGATCTTCACCAAAATTGAAACGATTAGTCCTCACACACTTAACCTGACCACCAAGATTCGTCCAAATCCGTCCACAACCTTTTGAGATATCCTGCTATGTATCGTTTTTGGCCCATTCACTTGAATTGGTGAAGATTCCCTTGAAAGATTTCCGAATCCGGACCTTCACCAAAATTGAATCATTTCGTCCTTGTCACATACCCAACCTCCTGCCAAATTTCGGCTGAACCCACCCACAACCTTTGGAGATACCTTGTTCACATACAGACAGACAAACAAACAAACAGTTAGGGGTGAAAACGTAACCTCCATCCACCTTCGGCGGTGGAGGTAATGATCACAATACAAAAGCAAAGTTAGGGTTGTTGGACGATTCACAATAGGAATGTCCAGTCATTTGCAATGGAACACGCTGCCATTTTAATGACCCGCGTAAACGTCCCCTTTTATATCACATACTTTCAGAGATGGATTGGGATGACCCAACAGGCGTTACACTGCGCCTCTTTTGGCTGTTCAATGGGGTGGTTGCACGAGGCACTGGGGAAAAGGATTGGATAAATATTATGGAGATAAAAAGACAAAACCTTTTCATTCAAAAATAAAGGCTGAAAGTATGCATTTGGTGATGTCACATTTTTTGTTTCACATGGAAGAAATACAACTCACAAAAGCAGTTGGTTCAGTTTAGCGTTAAAGGTACAGACCTCTGGCCGGCTGGCCAAGAGAGAACAAGGAGGATGGCGTGGTTTGGGATGAAGTCGACCCTCTTTGCATACCAGGGGTGAATTTTTCATGGTGTCGAAATGCAGGATCCTGATTCGTACCTCTTTCATTTCCAGGACGTCTTGCTGCTGGTTTCAAAGGTATGTACATCACAACATGCCATTATGATGCCACACCAGAACTAGAAATGATACTCTTATTTACCAAATGATGTTAATAGTGTTACGTGTTACCTCCACAAACTCCGGTTACGGTGCCCCTCAGTCTCAAGAGGGAATGCGGCAGAAAGATTTGTTATTTTGAGTGTTCTAATAAACCACGGTAAAACCACAGCAATGCAATTGTGTAGAACAAAAGAAGCAATTGTATTACGAACTATCACATACACAATAATAACACTTAATGAAAGTACCATGAAAATATAATTTGCATCTCATGAACAATACACATGATGGTACCATCAATCCCCAATACTCTCCAATCAATAAACTCACGATACGCCAAACGTGAGTGGAATGTAACAATCCCAAAGTCCATGCACGAATCCCCACGCTGGGTGAAGGTCGAAGTCGTGCAGAACGGCAAGAACAACAGGCAGGTATCGGCGCGGCTGCGGACGAGGAGTTATGAGGTGAGAGGTCGGACAAATGGGAGCCAATATGGAAACCAACGGCGATCCACACTATGATGGTGATATGGGAATCCCAACGACAAAACATGATGCACCAGGCGGATGGCTTCCTCGAGGAAAAATGGCGGATCGGCCTGTAATGGAGGCGCTTGCTTTCCCGCCAACAATAGTTCATGCTGGGTACCAAAACTTGAGATGCAAGTTTAATTGAAATCGCAATTTGGAACAATGTCGTGGGCAATTATTTTCACGGGAAGCCTCAATTCATTCGCAACCAACATCAAGGAAGTCCGCTCGCAGCCTCGATGCAACTCATGGCTGTCTCTTTCCCCTGCCGATTCATCCTCTCTCCTCTTCCGGTTTCTTTGCCGCGTTTTTTCTTTTTCCTCCACAAACATTTATTTTTACCTTCTACTAAAGTCATCTCCATTTCACACAGAATTGTTAAAAACAATATTACCTGAAACTAAAAATCCTACAAGTATATAATAACAACAAAGGCGGAAGTGACGAATCCGTAACAATAGTAACTGCTCCATTTGCAATAACATTGCTAATCATACTATAATTTGAGAAGTGTTTGTTCGTGCATGTTTGTTTGTTGACTTATATGCACTCCTGAACTGCAGGATGGAATTAAATGAAAACTGTTAGTTGCACTGATAGGAGGTGGATGGGTGAGAGAGGAGGGGAAGGAAGGGGCGAGAGAGGAGGGGAAGGAAGGGGTGAGAGAGGAGGGGAAAGAAGGGGTGAGAGAGGAGGGGAAGGAAGGGGTGAGAGAGGAGGGGAAGGGTGAGGAGGTGAAGGGGTGAGAGAGGAGGAAAAGGGGTGAAAGAGGAGGGGAAGGGGTGAAAGAGGAGGGGAAGGGGTGAAAGAGGAGGGGAAGGGATGAGAGAGGAGAGTGGGGGAGAAGGATGGTGCACGGGAATGTTTTGGGCAGTTAAAAAAACAAATTGTCCTGGAGGTTATATACAGTCACGTGAAAAAGTAAGTACATCCCATGTAGAGTTTTGACTTTTTCAACATACTTCAACATACAGCTATTTGATCTTCATTTCAACAATATTGATAGATAAAGGTGATATAATATAACAAATATCATGAAACATTTACATTTTGTAGTCCATTGTATAATTTAAATAAACATAAAGGCAAATTTCGCATGTGGAAAAAGTAAGTACACCCCTACATTTATCACTACTTCAAATACCTCAAAATTAGAATCAGGTGCACCAGCTCAGGTGCAAAAGATTAGAACATAGTTAGAGAGGATCTTGGAGGAACCTGTATTATTTAAACCTCAGACATTAAGTTTGGTTTGCTCTTTGTTGTTGAAGTGTGCAGTGTCACCATGCCTCGATCAAAAAGCTCTCTGAGGCCTTCAGAGAGAAGTTATAGATGCCTACGAGTCTGGGAAGGGAATTAAAAAGATCTCCAAACAATTTGAAATCAATCATTCGACTGTCCGGAAGATCATCTACAAGTGGAGAAGATTCCAAACAACTGCCAACTTGTTCAGACCAGGCCGCCCCAGCAAGTTCAGCCGAGAGCAGACCACAAGATGCTGAAAGAAGTCTCTTAGAACCCCAGAATGCCTTCACGGGACCTACAGGTAGCTCTTGCCACTGTTGATGTCAAAGTGCACAAGCCGACCATTAGAAAGAGGCTGCACAAATTTGATCTACATGGAAGGTGTGCCAGGAGGAAACCTTTGCTGTCCAGAAAGAATATCAGGGCAAGACTAAAGTTTGCCAATGAACATCGAGGCAAAGACCAGCACTTCTGGAACAATGTGCTCTGGACAGATGAGATAAAGGCAGAGCTATTTGGCCACAGTACCAGAAGACATGTTTGGCGAAAACCAAAGACAGCATTTGACCACAAGAACCTGATACAAACTGTAAAGCATGGTGGTGGAAATATTATGGTTTGGGGCAGCTTTGCTGTATCAGGGCCTGGGCAGCTCACCATCATATAATCCACGATGAATTCTTCATTGTACCAGAGAGTGCTTGAGGATAATGTGAGGCCATCTGTCGGAAAGTTGAAGCTCAACCGAAGGTAGACCTTGAAACATGACAATGACCCTAAGCATACCAGTAAATCCACCAAGGAATGGCTGAAAAGAAAAAATGGAGGGTTCTGGAATGGCCAAGTCAAATCCCAGATCTAAATCCCATCGATATGTTGTGGGGGGATTTGAAACGAGCTGTGCATGTGCATGTAGGGACAATGACAGGGAGATCAGGAGAAGTGGTGGAAGTATTGGTTAGAGGAAGAGTGGACATTCGTTGTGTGCAGGAGACGAGATGGAAGGGAAGTGGTGTGAGAATGGTGAAGGGTAGGCAGGGACAGAAATACAAGTTTGTGTGGCAAGGGTGCCCAGCAGGCGTGAATGGTGTTGGTGTCCTGTTTTCTGAGGAGTTTGTAGACAGTGTGGTGAGTGTGACGAGAGTGAGTGATAGGTTGATGATGGTGGTAATGATGATTGGAAAGCTCTTGGTGAACGTCATCTCGGGATATGCTCCGCAGGTTGGTCGGAGCGATGAAGAGAGGGACAAGTTCTGCTGTGCGATAGAGAAGCTGATGGAAAGCGTGAAAGATAAGGAAGTTGTTGTGGTAGGAGGAGACCTAAATGGACATGTGGGAAGGAGTATGGATGGTTTTGAGGGAGTTCATGGGGGTTACGGATATGGTGTGAGAAATGGAGGAGGTGAAAGGATTTTGGAGTTTGCTGATGGAGCTGATTTGTTGATTTGTAATACTCAGTTCTAAAAAGAGGATAATAAGCTTGTTACATACACGTCAGGTGGGTCGACGACAACTGTTGACTACCTGCTGGTGCGTAGGCGAGATATGGGGCACCTCCGGGACACAAAGGTGATCCCGGGGGAGGAGGCTGTTTCACAGCACCACTTGGTTGTCTGCGACATAAGGGTGAAAAGTGCGAGGAGAGCTCGGCGGGTGAAGTACCAACCGAGAATGAAGGTGTGGAGGTTGAAAGAGGTGACAGTGAAGGAGGCATTAAAAGAGAGGCTGAGTATGGTCGAGGATGATGTGGTTGAGCTTGAAAGTGGTTGGATGTCAATGAAAGATAGTCTGTTGGGAGCCGTTGGTGAGGTATGTGGATGGACAAAAGGACCACCGGGGCACTCGGAAACATGGTGGTGGGATGATGAAGTTGGAAAGAAGATTGACGAGAAGAGGAAGAAGTTCAAGGAGTGGCAGAAGGTGAAGGGTATGGGGGCAGAAAAGGCAGAGCATGAAAGTTATAAGGCAGCCAAGAAGGCTGCAAAGAAAGAGGTAGCAAAGGCGCAGGAGGCATGTAGGAAAATGTTCGGAGAACGCTTGGATTTGGAAGAGGGTCAGAGAGCGGTGTTCAGGATTGCAAAGCAGATAGCGAAAGTATGATGTGATGGGGGTGAGTTGCTTGAAGGATGAAGTGGGACAAATCGTTGTGGACCCAGATGGAATTAAAGGAAGATGGAAGAGATATATGGAAATACTGTTGAATGCAGAGAATGAATGGGATGGCAATATCGAGAGTAACCCAGTTTTAGGACCGGCAGAGAAGATAACCGAGAAGGAAGTTGAGGAAGCGATTAAAGCAATGAAGAGTAGAAAAGCAGGAGGGCCGACGGGAGTTGTGGGAGATATGTTGAAGGCAGCAGGAAGTTGGCGTGTGAAGAGAATGACAGAGATCTGCAATCTGGTGGTGAAAGAAGGCCGCATTCCAGTGAATTGGGAGCTGAGTACCCTCGTCCCTCTATACAAGGGGAAAGGTGACCTCCTGGACTGTGGCTCGTATTGAGCGATAAAGTTTTTGGAGCATGGAATGAAGGTATTGGAAAGGGTGTTGGAGAAGAGGATAAGGAAGAAAGTGAAGATTGACGAAATGCAGTTTGGATTTTTGCCAGGAAGAGGAACGACAGACGCACTTTTTATTGTGAGGCAGTTGCAGGAGAAGTACATGGAGAAGAGGAAGAAGTTGTTTCTTGGGTTTGTTGATCTGGAGAAAGCATTCGATAGGGTTCCACGTGAAGTAGTGACATGGGCATTGAGGAAGTTAGGAGTGGAGGAATGGTTGATCAGAGTAGTGATGGGAATGTACAAAAGAGCGCGCACAGCTGCAAGGACGAAGGACGGGAACAGTGGTGAGTTTGAGGTGAAGGTGGGAGTGCATCAGGGGTCGGTACTAAGTCCACTACTATTTGTAGCTGTGATGGAGGTGCTGGCTCAGAACTTAAAGGAGGGTTTACCGTGGGAGTTGTTGTAGGCAGATGATCTGGTGTGGATTGCAGAAAGTATGGATGGACTGAAGGAGAAGATGAATAAGTGGAAGGAATGTATGGAGACAAAAGGTCTGAAGGTGAATATCGGAAAGACGAAGGTGATGGCAAGTGGTAAAGCATGTGGTGAGGTGGAAAGAACTGGGAAGTGGCCGTGTGCTGTGTGCAGGAAGGGTGTCGGAGTGAATTCCATTCAATGTACAATGTGCACCGAATGGGTTCATCAAAAATGTAGTGGTTTGAGAGGGTCATTAACCAGTGTGGCAGCTACATTCAAGTGTAAGGTGTGCACAGAGGGAGCTGCAGATGGAGGAAATGTTGAGTTGGATCTTGGAGACGGCGTGAAGCTGGAAGGTGTGAAAACGTTTTGTTACCTAGGAGACGTGCTGAATGGAGAAGGTGGATCAGACTCGGCAACGGTTGCTCAAGTGAGATGTGCATGGAAGAAGTTTCGGGAACTGAGTGGCGTGCTGATGAGGAGGGGAGTGTCGTTGAAGCTGAAGGGAAAGGTGTATGCTGCATGTGTGAGAAGTGTTATGATTTATGGGAGCGAGACATGGGTACTGAACGTAGAGCAGCAACGAAGGCTGTAAAGTGTGGAAATGCGAATGGTTCGGTGGATGTGTGGAGTATCGTTGACAGAGAGGAAGACAAATGATGAATTGCGAAAGATGATGGGAATAGAGCCTGTGATTGATGCTGTGAAGAGAAACAGGTTGGGATGGTTTGGTCATGTGTTGAGGAAGCATGAAAGTGACTGGTTGAGAAGAGTGATGGAAATGAATGTGGAAAGAAGTAGAGGATGGGGAAGACTGAGAAAGACTTGGCTAAAGGTGGTGGAAGAAGAAATGCGGGCAAGGGGGTTAACAAGGGGAGATGCAGAAAATTGGGCAAAATGGAGAAGATCGTCATGAAGGCTAACCGCAAGGCTAACCCCCGCTCTTGCAGGGAAAATGGCCTTAAAATGCCTGTTGTTGTTGTTGTGCATGCAAGAAAGCCCTCAAACATCACACAGCTGAAATAATTCTGCATGAAGGAGTGGGCAAACATTTTTCCCAGTCGATGTCAGAGACTGGTAGACAGTTCGAAGAAACGCCGACTTTAGTTGTTTCTGCCAAAGGGGGCAATACCACCGATTAGAGCCAAGGGTGTACTTAATTTTTCCACATGTGAAATTTGCATTTATGTTTATTTCAATTATACAATGGACTACAAAATGTAAATGTTTCATATTTGTTATATTGTATCACTTTTATCTGTCAATATTGTTGAAATGAAGATGAAATAGCTGTATGTTGAAATATGTTGAAAAAGTCAAAACTTTACATGGGGTGTACTTACTTTTTCATGTGACTGTATGTATGTATGTATATATATATATATATATATATATATATATATATATATATATATATATATATATATATATATATATATATAGTTGTGGTTTTGAGAATAAAGGCAACCCCCCCTTTTAGTTAGTTGCACCACAACATGTAGCCTCGCTTTCGCCAGTTATTTCTTATTTAATGTTAAGTATCGTCTCCTTCCCAGTGTTTGTATGCATTGAGGCAGGTAAGTAAGGGTAGGCCTCATTGGGCCTGGGCCTAGGACATGACATGCCATGCCATGTGCTGGGCCTAGGACAAGTCGAGGAGGCCCGAGGGAGGAGTCGGAGGGCGTGGCTGGTAAGCAGCAAACAGCCAATGTGAGCTAAAGGGGAGTGGCCAGCAACGGTGGCCAATGAGGACTAAGGGGAGTAACTGATGGGGGGCTATCACAACACATGACCTCCGGCGGCCAGTGGAACATTCTATTGGGGCTCCGGGGGGGATAAAAGACCCGCCCCGGACCCCCGAGAAGTGGCAAGCGCTCTGCTCTCCGTGTTCTGCCCCGTTCTCCCTGGCTCTGCTCTATCTTTTGCCCTCGCTCTCTTGGGAAACGCTCTCGCAGGACGATCTCTCTCGTGGCCCTATACGCCGGCGATCTCTTTGCCTTGACTCCCTGCACGTGCGCTTTTGCCTCGCCGACTTCGGGACACGCTGCGGAGATTCCCGTACGTGCACGGCTGAAGCAGACGTCCCTGCCGCGAACATCACCAAGGGGGAACGCCCAACGAGCCGTCCGGGGCGAGCTGCACCAAGCGGCCGCGCTTTGAGTGCGTCCTCTTCTTCCTCCCTTTCCCCGAGTGAGTCAGAGGGCCCTTGTCTGGGAACGGAAGTAAGAACGGTTAAGTTTCTCTCCTGTGTCTCTTTTCTCTGACCATTGTACAATTGTTAATAAACCTGTGTTGTTTCCAACTTGGCCGTTTACGTCTTTTCACCATTGGCCTCGCATTGCACGAGATAAAACCGCTCGATCGGGTTCCTAGTAATTAACGGCATGAGTTACGCGACACGCAAACCGCTCGGGCGTATCAGACCAGCGTGACTCATGTGAGGTTCAGCCCCCGTCCTCGCAGCGGCACGTGTATCGAAGGTACTCGGGTATTTGACCGGAAACCCTTCCACGCGCTTGCTGCGGGTTTGGCGGCTGGAATTGCTCAGCAATCCGCCCCCACGAGTGTAGAGTGGGTAGCGGCCTCGTGGACTCGAAGCTCGAGGGGGAGAAGGGCTTAATCCCCCCTCAGTACGTCGACGGGCTCGAGATCCGCAACAATATATACAGTGCATTCAGAAAGTATTCAGACCCCTTCACTTTTTTCACATTGTTACGTTGCAGCCTTCGGCTGATATCGTTTAAATTCATTTTTCCCTCATCAATCTGCACTCAATACCCCATAATGACAAAGAGAAACAGGATTTTAGAAAGTTTTGCAAATTTAGTAAAAAGAAAAAAACTGAAATATCACATTGACACAAGTATTCATACCCTTTGCGATGACACTTGAAATTTAGCTCAGGTGCCTCCCAATTCTCTTGATCATCTTTGAGATGTTTCTACACCTTGATTTGAGTCCACCTGTGGTAAATTCAATTGATTGGACATGATTTGGAAAGGCACACACCTGTCTATATAAGGTCTCACAGCTGACAATGCAAATCAGAGCAAAAACCAAGCCATGAGGTCGAAGGAACTGCCTGCAGAGCTCAGAGACAGGATTGTGTTGAGGCACAGATCTGGGGAAGCCGACAAAAAAATCTCTGCTGCATTGAAGGTTCCCAAGAGCAAAGTGGCCTCCATAATTCTTAAATGGAAGAAGTTTGGAACAACCAGGACTCTTCCTAGAGCTGGCCGCCCGGCCAAACTCAGCAATCGGGGGAGAAGGGCCTTGGTAAGAGAGGTGAACAAGAACCCGATGGTCACTCTGGCTGAGCTCCAGAGATCCTGTGTGGAGATGGGAGAAACTTCCAGAAGGACAACCATCACTGCAACACTCCACCGATCTGGGCTTTATGGCAGAGTGGCCAGACGGAAGCCTCTCCTAAGTGAAAGACACATGAAAGCCCGCTTGGTGTTTGCAAAAAAGCACCTAAAGGACTCTGTCTGTGAGAAACAAGATTCTGTGGTCTGATGAACCCAAGATTGAACTGTTTGGCTTGATGTTGATGGAAACAATTCCTACAGGTGTCCCAACCTCTGCTGATTACTTGATTACAAACCCCCTGTCTGTATAAAAGCGGTATTGGAACAGACTGTTATTACACCCTCTGAAGCATTATTTGGACAATATTGCACTGCTGCAGGAAGTAGTATATTGGAAACTGGAGGAAACTCTGACAGGAAGAGGTCTGGCAGACCCAAAGCCACAACAGAATCAGAAGACAATTTCTGAGAGTCAACAGCTTGCGTGATAGGTGGCTCACAGGACAACAGCTTCAAGCACAGCTTAACACTGGTCGAAGTAAGCAAGTCTCAGTTTCAACTGTGAAGAGAAGACTTCGAGCTGCAGGTTTGACAGGTCGAGTGGCAGTAAGAAAGCCATTGCTAAGATGGCAAAATAAGAAAAATAGGCTTGCCTGGGCCATGAAGCACCGCCAGTGGACGACTGAAGACTGGAAGAAGGTCTTTTGGACCGATGAATCAAAATTTGAAATCTTTGGTTCATCACGCAGGGTTTTTGTACACTGTTCAAGAAGGCGAAAGGATGGTTCCGCAGTGTGTGACATGAACTGTCAAACATGGAGGAGGAAGCGTGATGGTCTGGGGTCTCTATATATATATATGGGAGCATACGTTGGTTCAGCACGTCACTGCATCCTTGGACGACTCATCAGCACCATCCCAACACTACTGTGTGTGCTACGGAATGAGGTGTTTTTACGGCGGCCGGAGTGCAAATCCTGCCACCAACCTCCTTGAGAGAGGACCCAGTACCCTGGTACTCATTTTATCGACCCCAGAAGGATGACAGGCTGAGTCAAACCCACCTGGTATTAATTCAACAGCTGAACGGGATTCAAACTCAGGACGCGGAGGTTCAGGGTGGGGAAACACCCAAATTCTCTTTAGGTTAATATGCATAGCATATTTACATGCTGACGCTGACGGTGGGAGGGGGTTTACAAGTCGTATGAAAATACACCAATTCTAGGAGAATTAAGCGATCTCTAACTCCGGAGGTCTTAACCCACATTCAAGGACGGGTTCTTCACTAGTTTTGACAAAATACCCAGTTGGGTCTAACTCGTAAAATGCTATTCACAAAAGATTAATCTTTGCAGATATGAAACAGGAACGAAAGTCTTGGAGATAAAGAAGCAAAAAAACCTCGTCTCAATACGTATATGGATTGAAACCTGCTTTTCAGTTATCTATCATATTGTTGTGGATATGAGAATTGTGTTTTTTTTATTGTGTAATGAATTGTAAAATATCACCCTCCTTCCTCCAGTTGTTGTGTATAAAGGTCAAAAGGTCGTTCCCGTAGTTATTTCATATACCACACGTAGCCAATCATATATCCTTCTATACAGTTATCTCCTTATTCTATGTAGCTTAAGGCCTTGTCTTCCATTAATTTAACACTCCATTGCACCGAATTCAAATAGAGTAGATTCCCTTTCATTCCCATTCCTAAAGCATCCATTGCCAACTGCATTTGGGCGGTTTTCTTCATCCCAAAACTCCATTGAGCACGCGGCCAGCTCGGAGAAGAAAGGCGTGCCTCCGCACCTCGTCATAGGAAGGAGGAGTGAGTCAGCCCCGCTCAACCAATCCAGCACGAAGGGGTTTGGCTTGAGAGGGCGGAGAACGATCTGGGAGGTTCGCGAAGGTTCAAGGGTGGGGCTTATATAACCCGCGGGAGACGCCCCCACCTCAGATGAGAGACAGAGGATGAGCCCTTGGAAAGCACGCGACGCTCCTGAGATGAGCTGCGTGATCCAGGAGAGGAGAGAGGGATGTCCCATGAGCTTTGAACCACCGCAGCTTTAAACCACCACAGCTTTGAGCTTCGACGGCAGTTTCGACCGTGGCCGCGAAGGAACGGTGGCTGCTGAACGTGCCGATCGAGAAGGGGGCGGCGGCTGCTCACTCCCGGCCCGACCTTGCTCCGGTTCCAGTTGGACCTTCCTCTCCTTCCAGCCAATCGTTCCTGCCTTCATCCCCCATTCGTGTGAGTTTGATTGTAGTCTGTCTTTTTGTCTTGTCCTGGGGTACTAAGTAAGACTGCATAGGTAAGCTAAGGTGCACTGTGTCCGCTTCTTCTTCTTCTGTTTTTATTTTATTATCCTTCCTCCTCCTTGGTTTCTTTTAATTGTGTAAATATTAGTAACAAATTATATTTGTCTTTCATATCTTTTGTCTTCTTCTTTCCATTACATCCTTCGTCTTTGTCTTTTCCCCATTGGACACCTGTGGCACGATTTGGCCAACGTTTCAGGATCGGGTTTAGTCTTTGCTAATGACTCGAACTTCGGGTTGCTAAAAACCGCTCGGCAACTAGACCATCCAAACCGGGGTTCGAGCGGGAGTCCCTCCCTTGCTCACGGTCAGGAGTGGCACTCAGGTCCTTGGGACTTTTTGTAGACCAAATACCCTGGCTGCTCCCGACCAGGAGGAGCGTTGGGACCCCCCAGGACTCATGTCGGTCAGTCGCGGACAAGGGGACTAATCCCCCCTTCTTAAGGGGAAAAGGCCGACGGAGAGATCCGTAACAAATTGGTGTCAGGAGTGTCGGATTCGGACCTGAAGCGCGAATAGCGCGCTCAAAATTTCGAGTGGCCCGAGATTTTATTTTTAACATCCTAAATTGAAAATCGTGCCATGGATGGTCAAGGCGACGGGATGCCGGTGGGGGAAGTAGAGGGTGTAGAGTCGACCCAGGACCTCGGGGAAATGTATGTGGGAGAAATGGAGGAGGAGAACAAGGAGGAGGTGGTTGAGGAGGTATCAGGTGCGCAAAATGGCGCCCTCGCGCACGTGGTTACAGCGGCACCAAATTTCGCCGCGCCCGTGACAGTAGCAGCGCAGCAAATGGACTGGGGCCTATTCATGCTGCAAATGCGGGCCCTCATGGAAGAGAACAGGGGGCTGGGAGACCAAATTAAAGGGATGGAAAGCAGAATGAGGGACGAAGCGAGGGGTACTAGTGAGCAATTAAGAGACGGGTTAAACAATATGGGAAATAAATTTGAGGGGTTAGACAAGAAATTTGAGGGTAAATTTGAGGGGCTCGGAGGCAAATTGGAGGGACTCGGAGGCAAATTGGAGGGACTCGGAGGCAAATTGGAGGGACTCGGAGGCAAATTGGAGGGACTCGGAGGCAAATTGGAGGGACTCGGAGGCAAATTGGAGGGACTCGGAGGCAAATTGGAGGGACGCGGAGGCAAATTGGAGGGACGCGGAGGCAAATTGGAGGGACGCGGAGGCAAATTGGAGGGACTCGGGGGCAAATTTGAGGGATTCGGAAGCAGATTCGGGGACAAACTGGGGGGCATGGTTGGCCAAGTCAAAGAAATTAATGAGGGGTTGGAGAGGGACAGAGACCGCAGGTTGGGCGAGCAGGTCCCACGGGTGCACGAGGAGGTAACGCGAGTCGAGGAGCACTGGTTGGGCGAAGTGGAGAAAAGCACGGGTAAAATGACGGGTATAGAGACCGCGACCCGGGGTATGGGGCAGCCGGCGACCGCTGAGGTAGGAGAGAAAATTTTATTAAAGCCAGCGGTTGTCGAGGTGAATAAAGAAAGAGCAATAGTTATGGTTGAAATTGAAAAGACGACGGAGGTAGCCCGGGAATTGAAGGGAGAGATGGATATTGCTCAAAGTCTGAATGCACATCCTGATGCCGTACTTGCTAATCCTTATAAAGATTTGCAGGTGCGCGTGGAGAAGAGGATCCCAAAGGTGAGACGGGCTGTATATGGCGCTAAGAGGTTTGTCGGCAGAGTGTTCGGCGCGAAGAGAATTGTCGCGCGCTTGGGATTGAGGAAGCACCCGGGCGTTCATGGAAGGTCCTTTGTGTGCTGTGTTAAAGCGAATGGCACGCGTGTGAGGAAAAAGTGTGCGTCAAAGAGTGTGCGTGTTGTAAAGTGTGGGAGTGATACCGAGTGCGAGCGAGAATGCACGTCGGGGTGTACGGAGTGTGACAAAGGGAGTGAGAGCGATACGGAGTGTACGTGCGAGGGTGAGTGTGACACGGAGAGTAAGGTGGTGGTGGAACGTGTGCGAGGAAGCACACCTGAGTTGGTTGTGGCGCAGGTGTGGGAGAGCCCATCGGAGCGCGTTAGTGGGTGGATGCAAGAGTGCACGCCCATGGTGAGTGGTACGGAGTATGTACTGAGTGAGGAGAGTGCGCAGGACGGTGCGCGAGGTGTGTTAAGGAAGTGTGCAAACGTCGTGTGCGCGAGAGGTGTGGTGTGTAATGGGGAGTGCGGTGGTGGAATGGACGGAGTGTGTGGGATGCACTGGAGGCGCCGAGACGCTGGGTTTAGTGAGTGTGAAAAGGGTCGCGTGTGCGTTTGAGCATGTGAGTAAGGCATCGACGTTGAACGGGGTAGCGTTTAGGGTGACAGATAGCCGACGCGGGTGCTCGGTGCGTGGCGCGCTTTGTTGGATGCGAAGCTTTGCGCGGATCGATGCTGCGTCGCCCCGCTACGGAGCGTCGCGCACGATTCGGGTCGGGCCCCGCACTGAATGGTCGGAGCCGCGTCAGAGCAGCGATCGGCACGATTCCGGGGAAGGGAGCCGAGTCGGATCTTCGCCCCCTGGCGGGGACGGGGTTCCGACCGGGCAAGCCTCGGTCATCGGGCCGGAGACCGCAAGGTTCCGAGCTGCGATGATGCGTGGAACCTCGGCCCGAGCATGCCTCCTCCCCAGAATCGTGAATGCCGGACGGACCCAACTGCAGGCAACAAACCACCCGAATTCATTGCTCGGCTTTGCGAAGCCAGGCTTTGAAAATATAATGACGCACCGAGGCTCAAGTATAGCGGACTGTGATAATGATAGTGTTTTTGATCCGAAATTTGAAAAGCAAAATTTGATGATTGGCAGATTGATGATTGGCAGATGATTGGTAGAGTGATTGGCAAATTTTTAATTGGCTGGAATTTAGTGAGCAAAATTTATAGTGAGCGATGCCCGATGTGGTGGGATGGCAACTCTGCCATCCCTCACAAAGGGGGCAAAGGAGCAGTAGGTTTATGGGGTTGGCAGTGAAAACTAGCCCGGGAGGGTTAGGATATCGTGTGTAGGGATCTAGAGAAGATGACCATAGGTAACGGTAAGGTTAAGTAGCGACTTTGAACAGGTAGTCGAGGACATAGAGAGGGTAGCTGGATGATAATGACGAGGGAGCGCAATAGTTTAAAGGGGCGACTGACTAGGAAGCGCAAGTTCCAGAGGGGAGTAGTTAGACAAGATGATGCCGTGTGTTTGAGAATCGAAAGTGTATTGAGTGTGGAAGTGTATGGAGCAGTGAGTGAGGAACGATTGAGATTGCACAGGTGTGCAACTGAACAGGTGTATGGAGCAGTGTGTGAGTGAGTGATGGTGATGTGTGTTGTGCTGACCAAATGGTCCAGGGAGGAAGGAGGGTGCAGGTGGCACCAGGTGAGATTGCACAGGTGTGCAACTACAGGTGAATGGAGAATGGTTGTATGGAATAAATGGTATGGAATATATGGAGTATGGAATGGATGGTATGGAGTGCGTATGGTGGAAACTGTGGAGTGGAGTGGATGGTGCGAAGGTGTAAATGGGGGAAGAGTGGACCCCTATCACAAATACCCGGGGAGGGTAGTTTAAGAGTTAGGTAGAGGGTACAGGTAAATTGTGGTTGGATATTGGCATCTGTGGTGCGTGGTGGAAGAATGATGGTTGAATGGGTGCATTAGTGTCGTGGAAATGGCTGGGCGTGTAGCCTGTTAGTGTGTGTAGTTGGTTGGGCACTCCGCCACTGTTAGGATGTCGGCCAGGTGAGGCCGCAGGTGGGCTCTGGGAGCCGGTAGAGTTGTTGTGGATGGGGCCCGAGGATCCGGAGGACGGACCCAGGTAGCCCAGTGCCAGAGAGGGCAGCGAGTGGGGTAAGCGCCAAGGAGGGCCTTCCCCAGTTAGATAGGTTAGGTCAAGGAGCAGGTAAGCTCGGAGGCAACTGCAGTGGTGGAGGTGTGCAGGTGGGTAGACCTGCTGGGAGAGCTACATGACTCAGCCCGGAAATTGTGCAAGGGCACAGGGAGTTGAACCGGGGGAGTGAGACCCCAAATTGATGAAGAACCACAGTTTGGTCAATGGGAATTTGGTTCTTAAAACCACATAGAGTAAGATTGCCAATGGTTTGGCAGGGGAAAGACCCCGGGTAGTGTAAAGTGTGTTAATGTCATTTAGGAAGTAGTTAGGTTTAAAATCTCCTTGCACCATCGACATCCACTCACCTGAGGTAACAGGACTCCACACCATGCCATGTTTTTGTTATTTTATTGTGCAAATGTTTGGAATGTGAGATGCATCATGACGTGGGTGTGACATTGTGCTGTTGTTCCATCTCTCCCTCCGTATGAGGATTGATGATGAATTGGGTGATGGCAAATTTTGGTTAGAGGGATTGTGGTGACGAATTTGGTTTAGGGGAAATATGGGGGAGACGTGACAGTAGTGACGAATTTGTAAATGTGTAGGTTTTTGTAAATACGGGGAGGGGCAAGGGGGGGTAGTGTAGGTCACATGTGGGGGGCGTACGGTAGGGACGAGCATTTCTCACTTCGCTCTCCGTACGCACCTCGTCCTGCATTACCTTGTTTGATGTGTACCCTTGTGACCCTACCCCTCGCTCACCTGTCTTCTTCCACCCCCCCCCCCCGTCTCCCACCCGAGGACTGTGCGCCACGGGGAGCGTGCGGGAGTCCGCCAGTGTGTGCCCGAAACTCCCGCAACTAGCTGTCTGCATCGATGCACCACCGTATGGACCACATGTCTGTGGCTGAGCACCACTCATGGACCCCATGGGTTGGGGCGTGGCCCCTCTGCTGGAACCGGCCATGATGGCCCGAGATCTTGCTGGTGGACCTTGGTCACAGGGCACCTATGCCCCACAGGTGAACCCCCTAGTCGGCCCTGTGGGCCATAAATAAAAAATGGACACGTTTTGTGCAAGTTTATTTCCAGCAAATAGGCCGCCAGCAAAGAAGTTGACAACATCTGGAAGAGCATTAGCCAGCAGAGGGAGCCGAAGAGGAAGACCAGCACCAGGGTTTGTTGGGTTCATTTTTATTATTGAACTGTGGTGACTGTGCACCGATTGGTGCGTTTTGGTGCTTTGGTGCATTCTGGTGCTTTCTGGTGTGTCGATGCAGCACAGGCTGTCTCACCCCCCCCCCCCCCCCAAAAGAACAATCGCAGGTCCTGGGATTGTAAATAATGCGCCCCCACCCTAAGTGTTAGTTTGAAGACAATTCCGCAATTCGGTTAGCTGTGGGCGTGAGTCTGTTAGGTAGGGTGCAATGGAGCAGCGGGACATACTTATTTGCGTTTTAAAACTGTCATACTCAGGGTCAGGTTAAATGTAGAGGGAACTACACCTACGTGCCACACTAAAAGTAAAAGTAATAGGCCCGGGACGTGCCTAAGAGGAGGAGGGTGCAGTGTTGTGGATATGAGAATTGTGTTTTTTTTATTGTGTGATGAATTGTAAAATATCACCCTCCTTCCTCCAGTTGTTGTGTATAAAGGTCAAAAGGTCGTTCCCGTAGTTATTTCATATACCACACGTAGCCAATCATATATCCTTCTATGCAGTTATCTCCTTATTCTATGTAGGTTAAGGCCTTGTCTTCCATTAATTTAACACTCCATTGCACCGAATTCAAATAAAGTAGATTCCCTTTCATTCCCATTCTTAAAGCATCCATTGCCAACTGCATTTGGGCGGTTTTCTTCATCCCAAAACTCCATTGAGCACGTGGCCAGCTCGGAGAAGAAAGGCGTGCCTCCGCACCTCATCATAGGAAGGAGGAGTGAGTCGGCCCCGCTCAACCAATCCAGCACGAAGGGGTTTGGCTTGAAAGGGCGGAGAGAGAACGATCTGGGAGGTTCGCGAAGGTTCAAGGGTGGGGCTTATATAACCCGCGGGAGACGCCCCCACCTCAGATGAGAGACAGAGGATGAGCCCTTGGAAAGCACGCGACGCACCTGAGACAAGCTGCATGATCCAGGAGAGAAGAGAGGGATGTCCCATGAGCTTTGAACCACCGCAGCTTTAAACCACCACAGCTTTGAGCTTTGACGGCAGTTTCGACCATGGCCGCGAAGGAACGGCGGCTGCTCACTCCCGGCCCGACCGTGCTCCGGTTCCAGTTGGACCTTCCTCTCCTTCCAGCCAATTGTTCCTGCCTTCATCCCCCATTCGTGTGTTTGATTGTAGTCTGTCTTTTTGTCTTGTCCTGGGGTACTAAGTAAGACTGCATAGGTAAGCTAAGGTGCACTGTGTCTGCTTCTTCTTCTTCTGTTTTTATTTTATTATCCTTCCTCCTCCTTGGTTTCTTTTAATTGTGTAAATATTAGTAATAAATTATATTTGTCTTTCATACCTTTTGTCTTCTTCTTTCCATTACATCCTTCGTCTTTGTCTTTTCCCCATTGGACACCTGTGGCACGATTTGGCCAACGTTTCAGGATCGGGTTTAGTCTTTGCTAATGACTCGAACTTCGGGTTGCTAAAAACCGCTCGGCAACTAGTCCATCCAAACCGGGGTTCGAGCGGGAGTCCCTCCCTTGCTCACGGTCAGGAGTGGCACTCAGGTCCTGGGTAGGGCTGTCAACCGAGCCGAGACCGGGACGAAATCCCGGCGGTTTCGGCTTTCGAGACGGTCTCGGGACGGTCCCGAGATAAATTGACTGACGCAATTTCTCGGTAAAAAAATCCCGGTTAAAATTCCAACTTCTTGCAGATATTTTCCATAATAGAGGCATTTATTGAGCCTTGCTTTCATTACTCTGCTTCTGCACAAGCATCATTTTTCGCAAGTGCAGCTGAACTGACACAAACGATGATAGATAAAGTAAACTCGCTGTTCCAGGATTTTCCCCTTGTCAACAAACAATGCACTGCAAACGAATCCGAATTCCGAACCCGGATCTTCACCAACACCTAATCATGTCGTCCTTGTCACACACGCTGCATCTCCACAAAATTTCGTCCGAATCCGTCCACAACTTTTTGAGATATTGTGTTCACAAACAAACGGACAAACAGACAGGAGTGAAAACATAACCTCCATCTACCTTTGGTGGCGGAAGTAACGACATCAGGATGAAGGTCACAATGAAAATCCGCCGCATCGCGGCTTCATTTAAACCGTTGAATCCTTCCGCTGTATCACTCCGCCTCGCCCTCGCCCCGCTACGGTCACGTGTCCGTCCTTGGAGACGAGTTACGGAATGTGGTTGCTATGGTCTTTAGCACATTAATATCGAGGGACTCGCTCGAGCCCCGTGATTGGAGGGACGATGTTTATTTAGATTAAAAACACGTTTATAACGGATTATTCTACACACAATGTATTAATACAAGTACAATACATTATGTAGTTTTATGAAATGAGTTTTTGATGAACGTTTATGTTTAATTGCAACGCTAAATCTATAAATTGTAAGAATCCCTCGGGGTTTGGTTTGACGGTTTGAATGTGAAAGTATTTTGGTTATCTTATCTCCACTTTAGGCCTGATAAGTTGATTACGTTTACTTTAGTCACAGAGTCAAAATAAGGAGGGGGGGGGGGGGTGGGGGTGATCACTACACCGCCTGCTTTATAATTTACTCGGAGAACTACCCGGTATTGCCGGGCGGGGAAGGGGAGGGGAACGGGGGGGGGGGGGGGGGGGAGCGAGCCCCTTGGCTATCACAACTCACAAAATGATAATGAAACTCCAACCGGGACTCGAATATGCCTGGGCAGAAACATTTTCTCCCTCTCTCTGACATTCCGAGCAAGAAATTACACGACAATACAAACTGTAATGAGATAACCCGGTCCCATCGGTGGCCGATCATCTGCATGTAGGCGGTGTATTTTATTTCATCCCGGTAAATGGAAGCTAAGTCGGAATTTAAGTACTCAACATCAGAAATGAATTTTTTTCATTGTTGTTTATATATTGTAATGAAATTCCATTATTTTTGAAGCCTTATTATTATTATTATTTTATTTTTTTTACTTTGCCGGGAACCGAGCCGATCCGAGATCCCGTTATGAAAATTAAAAATTTATCGAGACGGTTCCGAGACAGGATTTTGAATCCAGCTAACAGCACTAGTCCTGGGGACTTTTTGTAGACCAAATACCCTGGCTGCTCCCGACCGGGAGGAGCGTTGGGACCCCCAGGACTCACGTCGGTCAGTCGCGGACAAGGGGACTAATCCCCCCTTCTTAAGGGGATAAGGCCGCCGGAGAGATCCGTAACAATATAACGCAAAGTGTTGTGTCTGTCTGTGCGTTTGGCAGTCTCCCGTTTCCTGTGGCTGCTTCCCGCGCTACCTTTGAAAAGTTCTGCTCGCAGGCAAAGCTCAACTTTCAACAAGAAGAAATGCATGATACTGTTGCGTTCGTAGGGGGTAGGCAGTGATTACCTTAGTCCAGGTAGAATTGCATCGGTAGTGTGCTCCGACTGTCGTGAAGAAGAAGAAACCCCATGTGTCATAAGTAGGGATCCGGTAGACCGTATGTCGTGTAAGCACGTATCTTCGTTCCCATTATGAGGGGTGGGGTTATGTTAATTAGTTAGGGATTATGGGTAATTAATCCCCTGTATGTAATGGCCTCTGTTATTTTTCCTCTGTTCCTTATGACACCAGCAGCACACACACACAAAGCCAGGCAATCGCGCATTTCTAGCACTAAATGAAAGCGACCGGAACCGGAACATTGAACAATACCGCTGACATTGCCAGCCGCGACATCACCACATCAAGCAGGCAGGGCCGTAAGGCCACGCCCCGAAGAAGAGCGATTTGTCCGGGATTGATTGGAGCAAGGACTGCTAAGATGGGACTATTGGATTGGTGGAGCAGGTACGGATGACGTCAGAGCCTTGAGTATAAAAGAACGCTCTCCCCGACGTTTTGGCATCTTGAGCAACGGACATTCATTGAGACACCACAATTTTATCCCTCTTGGTGCTCTCAATTTCTGGGTTTTGGTGGCGAGCGGTCGTCTCCCCGACATTTTGTCATCTCTTGTGGCTTTTCTCTCTCGGCATCTGGAGTTCATAAAGAGCAGTCACACATACGGTGCCTCTTGAGCTGGACTTGGAGGTGTTTGTGGAAGGTGGGCGCATTTGCGTGCTCTCTTGGCGCGGGGTTCCGGTTGAAAGCACGGCCGCATTTTTCTTTTGCTTGGCACATCGGTGTTGGTGAACAAGATCGACAGGGACGAGCGGGGGCAAGTGGAACGGGAGGCCTAGTTCCCGCTTGCGGCAGTGCAGCCTGTGGTTCCCGTGCAAGGACGTGGAGGCCTGTGACGATCCGGGACGATTCCTGACGAGGTTCAAGAGCCGCTCAGGGATAAGTGCCCACAAACTAACACATTTATTTTCACAGTTATTTTTCCCTTTGTCTGTATTCGAGTCTGTATGGGGCCGTCCCATTTAGGAATCTTATTTTGCCATGTTTTATTCTGTTACAGGCTTTTCTTCAATAAAGCCGGTATTTTTGTACAGTTAAATCCTGGGTCGGTTTGAGTTAATTGTTGCAGGTTAGAAGATTGCCGGTGGAACTGTGAAGGTAAGTGCTCGCGGCTCTTCCCCCCGCGCGTATAACAAAGGTCTGCCATCGGATCGAGCGCCTTGGAGTTAAAGCTTGCTTGGTCATCCGTGTCGCCCTGTGGTGTTCACTACAGGGTAGACACACGACAACACCAAACAAGGTACATTTTAAACGTATAAATACAACATGGAATCGCAGTTTTGTTTATTAACAGTGCATTGAGATATGGCCTGGGCTGATAGGATGCCCCCGAGGTACACATACTCGCCTCTAAGCTGTCTAGCCTGGGTTTGAATCTCGATCTAGCTATAAACTGTCATCGAGTTGTTTCACAGACGAGGTGAATCAGTGTGCCGCCCATCCAATGGCGGTTAAACTGGGCCTCCCGTCTACCGACATTAGTTCGTCGACGTTAAAAGTCCCCATGATGTCCTTCGCTAAGAGTCGGCGAGTTATCTCCGGCACCGTGGCCAAATTCCTGCACAAACTACTGCTGAGAAGGCAATGGCAACCCACCCAGTGTAACCCTTGCTCAGGAAACTGCTTCGGCAGCACGGACAACACTGTGACAGAGTATGAGAATTATCACAAAGTTGAACAAATCATGTTGGCGTTAATAACAGTACTATATACTGAAAGTCGTGGAACAAAGGTTGCAGGGCAAGGCGATCTTCTAATTAAAGTGAATCCCACACATTCAACATTGTGAACTAAAAACTAAAATTGTACCAGTAATTATTGGAGCAACGAGAATGATAAAGAAGAACCTTACAGGGATCTTAAAAACCATCCCTGGGAACATTACCACAGTTGGAGGCTCTACGGGGCTCAGTGATCCATCCTGAAAAGAGCCCTTGGAACAAAACTTTGAGAATAAGAAAACTTCACAAACTGGTCCATTAATCATGATCCCTTACTGAATGGGGATGGATACTTCGAGACCTGGGAGGACTCCGTTCCACCTTCTGAAACCCGCACATGGAGATAACAACACACACACACACACACACACACACACACACACACACACACACACACACACACACACACACACACACACACACACACACACACACACCTCTAATTTCTTGCCTTCCTTTCACTTAATGATAAACTGCACATACATTCCAGTGAAGAATACTTATTCTAGCTTCGCTCTGGATTATAGTCCCACCTTTTATGACATTTTCGCTCCAATCGATAACATCCATATCTATGCAGTCCACCGAATCATCATCAAAATCAATATGCATTCTTCCCATTGTTCTTTTGGTCTCTGTGAGCTGTGAAAATAAATGCCATCAGCAAACATTCTTACGAGTGCAGGGCAACATTATACAGTAAGGGACTATAAATATTCATTTTCTTTTTTTTGGAACAAAAATAAGGAAAGAAGAGGCTCCAACCTGCTCGATGTCATCACCAAAATCAAAGCCTTTCACTTTGGATGAATTCCAGTAGTCCTCCTCCATTGCTAGCTTGCTCATGTTTGCTGTGGAATAATAATAATAAACAGGTGAGAAAAGATAGAAGCAATCTACTTTTTACATGAAGGAAAGTCAAACAGGCAAATTTGCCCTCACTCATCCACGAGCCTAGATTTTGTATATCTACTATATAATTGAGATGTCTGTCTGTGTGTCTGTGGTCGCCATTTTTCCCAGGGATGGCTGAATGGATCTTCGTCAAACTTTCAGAGGTTCATCAGTGAGGGCCTGGAAGTGTTTTAGGCCAAAAAAAAAAGTTGAAAAAAAAAAATCGTTTTTTTGGAGTTAAAAAAAAATAAAAAAAATAATAATAATAATCGATCGATAGTGCCTAAGCTTTTAAATTAATGACAGTTATATACAAGTACACATTCGCATAAATAAATACGAAACAATCACCAGACATTTGAACACAAATAAATCAAACAATTCCGGAAGTACGTAGTACGGCTTCTTCTTCTTCTTCCTGTTCGGCATCACACAACGCAGAAATGGGATGAACACCACATTGCACATTCACCAGCATATATTTAACGAAAAGGTGATGAACACCCTTCCTCTCCTGCCTCCCCCCTCCTCCTCCCCCTTCCCCCCTCCTACCTCCACCCTCTCCCCCCTACCCCCTCTCCCCCCTACCCCCCATCCCTCCTCCCCCCTCCCCATTCCCCCCCTCCTCCCCCTTCCCCCGCCCGGCAACGCCGGGTACTTCGCTGTATAAGAGAGCTGTTGGTCTGTCTGTGTCGCCATTTTTCTCAGAGATTGCTGAACGGATCTTCGTCAAACTTTCAGTGGTTCATCAGTGAGTGCCTGGGAGCGTTTTAGGCCAAAAAAAAAAAAAGCTCGTTTTTTGGGGATTAAAAAAAAACAAACAAAAAAACATATCGCTCTATAGTGCCTAAACCTGATTAATAATTATAGTTATATACAAGTACACATTCGCATAAACAAATGCAAAACAATCACCAGACATTTGAACTCAAATTAATCAAACAATTCCGGGAGCGGTCGAAGTTGGTGGTTAGGCTTCTTCTTCCTGAACGTCATCATACTAGTCCCCCCACCCCCCAACATATGTATATGTAGTATATCTTTCCCCTCCCTCCCCAAGACTCGGTATATACCCTTCGACTCCCACTCCCTCTCCTGCCTCCCCTCCCCACCTCCCCCTTCACCCCCACCTCCCACCTACCCCCCGGAAACGTCGGGTACTCTTATTAGTTAAAAATAAAAAGAATCCAGCCTGTGCCATTTTGCAACCCAACACAAATTACATTTATATACATGATAACACAACACAAAATAAACATGTTGCAACATACTTTGGCTCCCAATCAAACAGTGAGCCATTTCATGAACCGGCAAGAAGAGAGCCAGCAAGCATGCTGTAACGCTGTGGTCATTTACCTTCTTGGCACAACTTGCCAGATTGCCATCTGTGACCCCTGACAAGCATCCAGGGCCCTTGTGGCCCTTGGGGAAAGTGAAACGGTTGGCTGAAACCAAAGATTGCCCAACAATGACAGTAAATAGTTACACAAAAGCAATAAAGAAACACAGACCCCTCCAAGGCTGAGAACCAAGTCGGTGCAGCCACACAGAGCATCTGGAATCTGTGCCAAAGAAATAGCAAACACCTCATTGCCTCAAATTAGGAAAAATATCTCAACCTCACCAAGAGACATAGTTCTGCACTGATGCAAAAAGCTGAAGCAATGTCACTTGCCCTGAAAACAACATGTCAACTAAGAAAAAAAGAAAAAAAACACAGGGGGAAAAAAAATGTTCCGAGACAAAATGAAAAAGTCAAAGATATCTTCAAAAGTGGAGACTGTCTTACTTAAAAAATATCACCTCAGTAGCATCTATATAGTCCGCCAATACATATCAAACAAGAAAAAGAGCAATCAGAGATTGCAAACCCTCGCCAGGATGTATTTTCAGTGGTTTTTAAGGCTTTTGTGTTAAAACAAATATGGCGGCCGAACCACGTGACCGATGACGTCATCATTTTTTTCCTAAACCAATTTATTCCTAGATTATGCTCAAGAAATTTCATCTTGATCGGAAGAAGTTTTGTACTTGTCGAATTATGACGTCATAATGGACGCACCTATGACATCGTCATTAACATATTATATTCCCCATGGAGAGTTCTTTACAATGAGCCATGTCTCAATTTTTTCTATTCAGTGCTTTCCGAGATATAGACGTGCAAAGTTTTTCGATTTTTCCAAGATGGCGGCCGAACCACGTCACCTATGACGTCATAATTATCATAAAAAATTATACAGGTGGAGTTAGACCAATGGTGAAAATTTCCTGTCAATCGGACCAAGTGTTGCAGAGAAAATCATAATTATTCTGTACGGACAAACAAACAGACAAACAGACAAACAAACGTACTCAAATGCAATATATACCCTCTCCTTTGGCGAGGGTAACTAGAGAGGTCATAGAACATGTCACTATGGAGTGTTCGAGTCTGTACTTCAATTTTAATAAAATGATGATTCTAAATATCATTTAAAAAATCCAGAAGTTTAGCACGATTGAAGCAGTCTTATATAATATACATCACCCTTATACATTGTAATAAGACGACGTTGAGCTGCAGTTCAGGAGAGGGAGGCTTAATTGAATACCATATGTAACGCAGCGTCAATCAGCATCATACAAAGCCATATCGACAGCCTCTTCAACCCGATGCCATGCCCTCTCATGCTATATATCGACATATAGCATTTTTTGTACTAGGGCATGCCCGTACTATATATATATCTAAAATTATATCCCCCCCCTCTATTTACATGAAATGGTTTGGTCCATTCGCAAAGCCAAAGCGAACGGCTTGCGAGTACGGTGACTATCCCCCCCCCTCTATTTACATGAAATGGTTTGGTCCATTCGCAAAGCCAAAGCGAACGGCGAACGGCTAAATCGCCATAGCTCGGTAACTACTTGTCCGATTAATATGAAACCTTGAAAAGGCACATCCTCAGGTCCCCAGCAATATACCTGGCAAGTTTCAAGTATATCGGACCCGTGGTTGTCGAGAAACAGCGGTCACAGACAAACACACAGACAAACACACAGACAAACACACAGACACACACACAGAGATTACTGGAATTATAGATAGATGATGAAGGTGATTTGTGATTTTGTGTTATATCGTGCTCAAGTATATAATTCAATATAAACAAGAAAGGAACTCGGTATGCCAGGCTGAACAGTTTACAATTTGTATCCCGAGGCCAGATCTGGATCCGGACCTGAACCAAAATTGAATCGCCTTGTTCTTGTCACATAACCAACTCATCCACCTAGTTTTGTCATAACTGATCCACAACTTTTTGAAATATCATGTTATATATCTTAATTGGCCCTATCTCTCATTGGTGAAGAATCACTTAAAAATTAATGTATCCGGATCTTCACGAAAATCAAATCAATTCATCCTTGTCATACACACCCAGCCTGCCCAACAAATGTCATCCAAATCAGGTCACAACCTTTGGAGATACCCTGCACACAAACAAGCAAACAACCAGGACAACTATTGGGGATGCCTCTTCGCGGTGTTTGTACCCACCAAAGCAAGTCGGGAGCCAAACCTTCACCCATTCTTCCTTGTTGCCCAGATTTGTCAGGGCAACAGGGTCACAGTCAGAGTGCGAATTGGTCCCCATGGACCATCCCTTTCCCTCTTATCTCCCTCTAACTCTGTTGTGGCCCTGACTTTGTGAAGGTGGGGGTACACCATCCTGGATATGGGGGTTCTCAGGGTCTCTCCTGGGAGATCGATCAGCTGTTCCCGTACCGCGGACTTGTTCAAGAGAACTGTCCGGGCTATATAACAACGACAACAACAACAACAACCAGGCAGGGGTGAAAACATAACCTGCATTCATCGCATATAGCAGAGGAAATAAAGAGCTAAAGGCAAATTAATTCCAAGTTTTACCGCCATTCTACTCAGTGTCTATTACATTACCCTATCTAACACATTGCATTAGTTTTTCGTGCCCTTTATGATGTCCTTAAAAACAGTATTTCCTGCTTGGAACGACTTTGAATTGTGTTTGACTGCCAGGCAGCCAGACAGAGTAAAACAAAATCGCACCAGTGTCCGAAGGAAGCAGTTCAGTTTGGCATTTTAATATGAAATAGGCAAAGCTTAGAAACGAATTAACCCCATTAGAATTACCTTTCAGAATTAAGCACGGTGAGTTAGAAAGGTTCTTCTTCATTTTTGATAGAGAGACAGACAGACAAATATTGAAGCGGCTTCACCGCATAAAAATGATCTCACTCCTCTCTGTGTATGCACGATCGGGATTAATTCAGAACCAAAGCACTCTAAAATGGCAGACTTATCTTCCTATCTTCCGATTCATGTTCAAAATACAACATTCAATTTAAATAAGTTATTTCTTGATCACAAGTTGACGATAATAAACTGACAAGAGACAGACAGACAGTCATTAACCAATTGCTTAACCATGCTTTTCACTTCGCGTGCACGGAGTAAATACAGATAGAAGAAAATAACTGAGCAAGCCAGATAACAAGCATCTAAAGACCAGAGAACAGCTAAATGACCTCACAAAAAAAAGAATAAAACAAAAACTTGTCAAGATAAGAAAAACGGACATTGCTGTCAGTCATGGAATATGCCAGACAAAAGTGCCCAGGACAAGAGAGTGCAAGCAAACGGGAGCAGGTATTTCAAAAAATACTGCCAATATAAAGACAACGTTAGAAGACAAACTCCAAATTACGTGAAAACAATATTTAAAGTAAAATAAAACATTCACAGATGAAGAAGAAAAATTCATGGAAGAGCAAGTTCAACAAGGAAGAAGTGAATGATCACCAAAAGAGGCATTGCCACCAACGCCACAATGGACGGATTTGACTTGCACTTGGAATAAACGTCCAACAATACAGACTTGCAAGAAGATTCCATCAGCAGATCAAGTTAGGGCTGCACTGATGATGGAAGATTGGAAGTCGAGTGTTGCCCTTCAAGAGGAGTTGGCACCCTGGACTTCTCGAGGACATGAGGACACAGCCCTGGTGCCAGAAAGAAAGAAGGACTGATGTGATGCAAGAGAGAGTCTTCAGACCGTGGCTCAACATCGGTAGGCCATTGGCAGTGCCAGGGTATTGCAGGGGAAAATGACGCAGGCCAAACCCTGAAGGGAGAGCACATTAATGCAGCCAAACCAATACCCAACAGCACAAGCACAGACAAGAAAGACAGAAGCAAAGACAGCATGGATGATAGTGGGGAGAAAGACAGAGAATAGCAGGAAAACAGAGATAAGGAGGAAAATGATGGGAAGATCAGTGTATACTGGAGAAAACAGTGGGCCAACAAAATACATATGAAATGAGACGAGACCATTCAGGTGAAGCCTACGGCTTTATGATATGTATAAAACAACAAGCGTACGAAAGAACATGAAGGAAAACAAGCCAATCACTTCAAAAACGATATGGTATTCCTAGAATACTTACCTTGCGCAGCCAACATGTTGCGAGCTAACTCTTATGTTTTTGAAGGTTTAAATTATTTTTTTGGGGATCCAGTGGTTGCTTGACCACGTGAGCGATGACATCATAAATATATATTCTCCAATATAATTGTTGCATAGATCACGCTCAACAAATTTCAAACTGATCAGACTAAGCGTTGTCCCTGTCGAATTATGACGTCATACTTATGGCATCAATGACGTCATCATTAACCTATTCCCCATATGAAGTTCTTTACAATGAGCTACGTTTCATTTTTTTTTTTTTCATAGAGCAGTTTTGGGAATGTAGAGGTGCAACGTTTTTCGGTTTTTCCAAGATGGCGCCTGTACCACATGACCTATAACGTCATGATTATCATTCAAATATTCTAAAGGAGGACGCGCTCCTACAGTGAAAATGTTGTGTCCATCAAACCAACAGTTGCTGAGAAAAAAAATTCATAATGATTGGATAAGTGTTGTATTTGTCAAATTATGACGTCAAAACGAAGTCACCGATGACATCATCATTAATATATTTTATTCCCCATGGGGAGTAGCTGACAATGAGGCAGGTCTCTTTTTTTTTCCCCCCCCATGGAGTATTTTGAAAGATATAGAGGTGCGAAGTTTTTCCAAGATAGCGACTGTACCACGTGACATACGACGTCATAATTATCGTTAAAATATTCTACAGGAGGGTCCCTCCTATGGTGAAAAATTAGTGAGACGTCGAATTATGACGTCACAATTAAGGTACCAATTACATCATCATTAACATATTGTCGCGCGAATCCGACAGTTAATACAGTAAGGTTGCGGATGGCTCAAACGGACTTAAATGGAGGCGACAATCAATTGTGGATTTGACTCGGCAGCACAGGAGGAAGAATGAAGAGGAAGAAGCGGCAAGCAGGGGATTAGATCTGACGGCAGCTCTCGTCATGCAGGGGATTAACTCAAACGAACACAGGAATTTGGAATGGTAAAGAAAATAATACAAGGATTTATTTTATATATCTCGGGACAGGAAAACGCGGCGATAAATAAATGTCCTAATCGGGACGTCCCCGCACCAGACTTAACAACAGGACAAAGGAATAAATGAAAGAAAGAAATCGTCGTGTGGTGTTCTGTGGGTGCGGGCTTATCTGTCCGCAGTGGGTGTCCATCGTCCAACGTGGCTCCATCCGGCTCTGATGCTGGTGCGAAGAAGGCCTCCTTCCGCCTCACCCACGCGCTCCGTCAGGCCCCGAGCGACCCGCTCAGCGGCACGCCCCACTCCAAGCTCCTCGTCGGTCACACACGAGGTCCTGTTCGCTCATAGCACCGAGCCTCGATCCAAGCTCCGAGCACCGAAAGCACCGAGCACCAAGAACACCACAGGGAAGCGAGCGCGAAGGAAAACAAGGGCAGGAACCAGCCAAGAGTCCAGCGCAGAGCAGCACAAGCACGAATGGGGCGATCTCCAACATGAAGCACGATGGGTCCAGCGCGAAGAGAACAAGAGAGTACGAAGAACCCCAGGAAAGCACAGAGGACAATGGAAGAGCGGGAAATGCCGGCGAGCCAGCAGTTTTATCACTTGCCCTGTGACGTCCGTTCTTTCTCTTTCCAAACAGCGCGGTGACCCTAGTCTTCCAGAATGTTCTCACCGTACTGGTGTCCTCCCATTGGCCGAGTGCTTCCTGCCCTCCATGTCATGCATCCTCATGGCCAACCGCAAGTCCTTCTTTTCCCCCCAATCACGGGGCAGTTCTCTGTCCCTCCTATTGACCAATCAACAGTCCTCCTGGGCATGGCGATAACCTGCCTTGCACGATGTTTGATGCCCACGCCGGCGTTGTACGCCTGCCGCTTCCTGCTTGTCTTTCCGGTGCGTATTTTTGTAAGGGAGGGGATTTAATTAATGTGTGCACTAAGGGACCTATCTAAGTGTCTATATGAGAATGCGCTGCCATAAGGGACAATGGGTTGGTGACAGAAGGGATGACAAACGAAGGAATTTTACCCATAATCCCTGTACTACTTATCACGCCCCGCCCCTTTGTGGCGGGGACGCCAATACAGCTTATACCGACATCCAGGCTAAACAAAGAACTTATTACAGGTAGATTTCCTAACACGACAGTCGAGTTACCTACCTATACAGATCTATCTGGCTCTAGATATTCCTCTACCCAAATTCAAAACACAGCCCCCACCCCCCCAACCCACCCCTTCTTGGAACCATAGCTCCTGCTAGGTTCACTGCAGGCGCTACCATTCCAGTCTCAACACTTACTGTCTCACACTTAATTAGCCTATGAAATAAAGCAGGAGGGCTGTGGGAAGTGAGCCGGAGCTTCCTACCTGTTCTCCTCAACATGCTAATCCCCTTAAACAATCATGCAATCAAATATGTACATTTCAAATATTTACAATGATTCTGGTCGTTCCTGTGTTGGAAGGCAACAAACAACACACAAAAATCCTACCTTAACCACAAACTTAACCTTATTCAAAACTTCAAAAATTCATAAACTCTAACATTTGTACAGACCCCAGTCCACAAACCGCGTCCCCCGGTGGATGCCACAAGACGCAACCTTACCTGTGGGGCCATCCCAATGCACCCCTAAATTTCCACGGGCCCTGTCCAGGTGTTACAGGTGAGTGACATGGCTCGGTGGATTTCACCCTCATTCATTCAACACAACCCCTGAACCACTCACACACATTCCGAAAATCATTAAGGCACAAAGAAAACAACAATACACTTACTTATTTCACCCCCCACCCCTGCAGGACCATGGCATAGGTGTCATATTCGTGTGTGCATTCTTCTCTCAACTAGGCAGCGGGGAGGTACCGCACAAGTAAGATGGTGGGGTCGCTTCAGGCGGTGGAGCCCGCAGTCCCAAAAACAAGTCAACTCACTTACAAGTTCATTGCTCCTCCCTTTACCTCTTGGCCCCGTGACAGCCGAACAGCCCTTTCCGCCGTTACCCCGCCGGTGAGGGTCTCCCCACACCAGGCTACGTGGCCTCCTGCTTCAGCGCAGCCACACGGGTCGCCGGGAGTCTCCCTCACCCCGCGGCGCCCAACTAGACCCTCCACCGACGAGCTCCAATTTCCAGATACCACCGGCTGCCACGGGGTAATTGCCGCAGAGGGGGGCCGCAGGCATCGCTCCTCAGAGCTTGGTCTGTACCTGCGGACACATACACACACCTTCCCCACCCACAAAATCCCAAAAACACATTTCCTCCCCCGCTGCCATTCAATTTTCCAACACATTTCCAGAGATGGTACAAAAGATTCGCCATGGCCTGCCATTGTGAAATCCCCGGTTCACATTTTACCATTACACAATAATCACCACTCAACCATTATCTTCAACCTCACTACCACATGAAAACACAACCACAACACAAAAACAAACGCCACCCACAAGACACTGTGGCACACATTCCATCCCCCCTTCACCGGCAATGTCATCACTCTCACCCGCCCCCTTCTCCAAATTACATGTCCCCAAATTTACATAAGCAAGTCCTGAAGCGTGGGACAGTAACCATCAAGGCCTTACCTCTACCTTGATGTTCAGGTATTCTGGTTGGTCTGGTCCAAAAGTGCCATCCACCCATAAAATCCCAAAATTTATCATTGGGCCTATAAAATTCTTCCAAATTTCACTTTTGTCCCCTCTATACTGGCAGGTATGTGGATCCGCATCCAACGGTGATCATCACTACACAACTACATGTGGCTACGACAGCTACGCACCACTACCGTGCAAGAGTCATCGGAACAAGGTGAGCAGTCAAAACGCCAACATGGCCCATGAGTGTCCATAAGGGTGCGACCCACCATCCATCCTTCGCCCCCCCCCTGCGAGGAACACACCTGCACTAGCCCCAGGTGGCCAATGTGGTGAGCACCTGCTGCCAACAAACCTCACTCACACAACCTCACTCACACAACCTCAGCACTGGGGGAGACAGTCGCAGTGCGTGGCATTCCCCTCACGTCACCTATGCCGCCCTCGTCCAACAGTCCACACAACTGCAGCCCCCAGTGCCCAACCCACACTTGACCACACCAAGGTCCAGTCGACAGCCATGCTCCACGAGGAGACTCCTCCAGAAGACATGATCCACACACCTCGGACACCCATAGCACCACGTTGATACCCAGACTACCCAACTCCATCCCCATGATCCCGCGTCTCAAATATCGGCACAGTCGCCCCCGCAATCAGTTGAAGGCTATGTCCTGCTACCCTGTCAATTTTATCACAGCCTCCAACACTTTGGTCTAAACACACCTAGATCAATAATGGTGACACTGCTGTCAGTATCCACTATCCACCATGACATTTCAAAATCCACCCTTAAATTTGCATCTAACCTCAGATTACCCATGCCAAATATTTGTCACAATTTACTAATCTCACCAAAGAAAGATGCTTTGCCATACACATGCCAGCCGAACACGGCCCATATGCTCGGCATATGCTCGGCACATTACAACTTCCCGATCACATTCCCATGGCTCTCTTCCCAAACCGAGAGTCCACAAATCATAACGAGTCATCTGTGGAAGATCATTCTCACCATCATGTTCCACAGATGCCCCAATGGTTGTCCGGTGGGCTATAATCCATCCCTGTCCATTCGGTTCGACCCGCGTCCATAGACCAGCACAGCATGGCAGGTCACCATATGCTGGCTGTCCCAGAGTCTCAGGGAGAGGGTGTCAGGCCGCATACCCGGGTGGTCACCACATCAGGCCCATGTTGGCCGTCCACGATGCCACCACCAAAGCACGACCCACAACACCTCCCTCTAGTGGTCCTCAATATATGCCATCCCAGGCTTGAGAAACCACCTCGGACCCCCTGGAGGTCTTAACCCCCTCCCCCCCCCCCCCCCCAGGGTCCGGTGACCCTGCCGGCCCGAGCCACACGCTCGGGCGGCGCCCCGACGTACAAGGGATGCCACACTCCACCAGACCCCCCCCCCAACCCCCCCCCCCCCCCAGTGGGGCCCAGGTTGTACCACGACACCCATGGCTGGACCCCACATCCAAATCTCGCCAGCACAGCCCACCAGCTGGCTGGCATAACCAAATTTTGAAAAGGGCAAATTTCCCCCGAGGCCATTCCCAATGACCTCTCCTGGTCCAAATTCCGCACCCCAGGGAACAACTCCCTCCAAGGCTGTGCCAAATCCAACTCCCATTTTAATTTAATTTTAAATTTCTTTTCAGAAATTTTGATTTCCCGTGCCAAACCGCAGCTGCAGGTAACAACTCCCTCAGGTTGTTCTGCTCCTCCCTGCAGCTGGTCCACATTCCCTACGGGGACCAAATTGTCCGAGGCTCTATCTCCCGATCCTCCAATGTCCAAATCCAGCCCAGAGCCAACACACTCCCCCAACTGGTTCTGCAATTTCAGAGCTTCCGTTACTAAATTGTAGTGCATGGTGACGGTCCCATTGGTCACCTCAACCGCCTCCTCGGACCGACTCGCCTCAACCCCCAAACTCCTTTGGAGCTGAGCACCGTCCTCCCCGATGGTACTGTCACAGGTCTCCAGCCGCTGTGTCACATCATTTACATCCCCATCAATAGTCATTGTGGCCTCCACAGGCCTTGATCAATAAATACCTGGTCCTGCTACACCACACGGACCCCCCTATTGTTATCCCCTGTTGCACTGCACAACCGCCCTTGTGCTGCACCATTCCAAATTCATCCCCCCGTTGGGGTGTTGTGACATCCACCCGGCCCCGATAACCCTCCAGGCCACCATGAAACAAACATTCCCCATTAAAATTTCCACATTCCCCATTTCCTTCCAAATTTCCTGCCCTAACTTCCCCATTTCCTTCAATTGCCATTGGTTCCTGAGCCCAAGGCACATCTGCATGGGCCGCACTCTCTCCCATTCCCAATTTGAATTCCCCCCGTTGCGATTCTAATTCTGCCACCTTTGGCTCCTGCTGGGCCCCATCGGCACCATTCGTTCGTCCTTCCTTCAACTCACTCGTCCATTAATCAATTTGATCACTCTGGGCATTCAATTCTCCTGTCAAACCCTCAATTTTCCCGGTTTGAGCATTAATTTGCTCCTTCATTCCCTTCATTTCAATCTTTTGTTCATCCATTTTGTTATTCAATCCCTCAATTTTTCCTTCCAACCGATCACTCATTGTGTCTATTTTATTACTCTGAGCATTCATGTCATTCCTCATGGCATCCATTTTGCTTTCCATTCGCTCCATAAATTGCGTTAAGGCCTGGTTATCGTTCGGGACCGCCTTGATAGTGGGGGTAGCTCCATCGCTATGCTCAACCCCAACTACCTCCGACACACTTCCAAGGCTCCCCGCACCTTCCACCCTTTCCTTCATATTGCGTACCTCTTCCATCCATAAAGAAGAGGTAGCTTCCCCGTGCGTATTTTACAACAGGAATAAAATTTAAATTTAACGATGCTCCGTTCGCGTCTCGCAAGCCCAATCGACTATACAGATTTATCGCCTCCAACTACGAAAATTTTTGCGTCCAAATTCTCCACACTCTTTGATACCAAATTTATAACAGGGTTCAAATCCCACTCCTTGACAACAGTTGTCGTGCGAATCCGTCGGTTAATACCGTAGGATTGCGGATGGCTGAAACGGACTTAAATGGAGGCGACAATCAATTGCGGATTTGACTAGGCAGCACGGGAGGAAGAATGAAGAGGAAGAAGCGGCAAGCGCGTACCTGTAGATCCGACGGCAGCTCTCGTCCTGCAGGGGATTAAATCAAACGAACACAAGATTTATTTTATATATCTCGGGGCAGGAAAACGCGGCGATAAATAAATGTCCTAATTGAGATGTCCCTGCACCAGACTTAACAGAACAAAGGAATAAACGAAAGAAAGAAATAATCGTTTGGTGTTCTGTGGGTGCGGGCTTATCTGTCCGCAGTGGGTGTCCGTCGTCCAACGCGGCTCCGTCCGGCTCTGATGCTGGCATGAAGAAGGCCTCTTTCCGCCTCGCCCACGCGCTCCGCCAGGCCACGAGCGACCCACCCAGCGGCACGCCCCACTGCAAGCTCCTCGTCGGTCGCACACGAGGTCCCGTTCGCTCACAGCACCGAGCCTCGCTCCAAGCTCCGAGCACCGAAAGCACTGAGCACCAAGAACACCCCAGGGAAGCAAGCGCGAAGGAAAACCAGGGCAGAAACCAGCCAAGAGTCCAGCAGCACAAGCACGAAGGGGCGATCTCCAACACGAAGCACGAAGGGTCCAGCGCGAAGAGAACAAGAGAGTACGAAGAACCCCAGGAAAGCACAGAGAGGACAATGGAAGAGCGGGAAATGCCGGCGAGCCAGCAGTTTTATCACTTGCCCTGTGACGTCAGTTCTTTCTCTTTCCAACCAGCGTGGTGACCCTAGTCTTCCAGAATGGCCTCACCGTGCTGGTGTCCTCCCATTGGCCGAGTGCTTCCCGCCCTCCATGTCATGCCATCCTCGTGGCCAAGCATAAGTCCTTCTTTTCCCCCCAATCACGGGGCAGTTCTCTGTCCCTCCTATTGACCAATCAACAGTCCTCCTGGGCATAGCGATAGCCTGCCTTGCACGATGTTTGATGCCCACGCCGGCGTTGTACGCCTGCCGCTTCCTGCTTGTCTTTCTGGTGCGTCTTTTTGTAAGGGAGAGGATTGAATTAATGTGTGCACTAAGGGACCTATTTTAAGTGTCTATATGAGAATGCGTTGCCATAAGGGACACTGGGTTGGCGACAGAGGGGACGACAAACGATAGAATTTTACCCATAATCCCTGTACTACTTAGCACGCCCCGCCCCCTCGTGGTGGGGACACCAATACAGCTTATACCGACATCCGGGCTAAACATATAACTTATTACAGGTAGATTCCCTATCACGACAGTCGAGTTACCTACCCATACACATCTATCTGGCTCTAGATATTCCTCTACCCAAATTCATAACAGTATCTTATTCCCCAAGGGGAGTACTTGACAATGAGTCATGTTTCCATTTTTTGCATGTAGCGGCTTCTGAGATATCGAGGTGCAACTGTTTACAATTTTTTTTCCAAGATGGCGCCTATACCACGTGACCTAAGACTTCATAATTATCATTAAATTATGAAGGAGAGGCTTATTCCGCATCGGGAGTAATTGACAATGAGCCATGATACAATTTTTTTCCATTGAGCGGTTTGGGAGATAAGAGGTGCAAGGTTTTTCCAAGATGGCCTCCGTACCACGTGACTTATGACGTCATAATTATGAATGAAAAATTATACAGGCAGAGGCGCTCCTATGGTAAAATTTCGTGCCAATCGGACCAAGAAAATGAATTTTAAAAATGTACACACATACGCATGAACGTACCCACCCAAATGCTTAACCCTGCTTTTCGCTTTGCACACAGGGGAACGATATCAAGAACATCCCCCTTGAAAGAAAACGACATTGTAAGGGTTTACTACAGCATGAGACAGTTAGGCAAACAACACCTGCAGAGAAAAAGGCTAGATATCAGTTTAAACAGAAATCAAACACTGCCATAGAAACAGACTGAAAGGCAATGAGTACAATTGAGAAAAGAAACCATCCAAATAACAATTCAGGAAGAGGAAATCAAGATAGAAATATAGAATACAAGAAAACAACTAAGGGAAGTAGAGCTGCTTTCAAAGTACACCATCCCCATGCCAAATAAATAACATATCCTCCAGCACACGACATTTCTCGGGTGCTTTCGGCACCTGGCGATGCCGTCGTCCAGCACATGGAGATGGAATTGGGAGGGAGAGGTGTACAATAATCAATTAATTGCAAAATGAAAATAAAAACATTTTAAAAAAATAATTAATTTATTAATCAATTGGCTAATAGCATACCTAAACCACAACTGTTTCATCCGAATCTGTGACTTTTTGAAAATTTATGCAATTAAGTAATTTATTGAGAAAAAAGTCAAAAATACCCTCGATAGCAAATATTACTTGGTCACTGATATGTCCAAATATCAGCTTCCCAGCTCAAAAGGTGACTGATATATGGCCCAGATGAGAAAGAAAATAAATTGATAATAATAAAGTAACTCATGAACGGATTAATCAAAAAATAAAAATACCGTTTTTGTCAGAGCACTTGTTCACTATTGTGCGCAAATTTCAGCTTCCTAGCTCAAAGGATGGCTGAGCTATCGCCCGGACAAACAAACAAACCAACAAGAAAACAAATGGAGTGAAAACTGAGTACAGTACTCCCTTTTAGCCCCCTTCGGCACCTGGTGATGACGTCATTTAGCACCTGGAGGTGGAATAGGGAGGGATTGGTGTACAAAAACAGAAAGACCTACAATCGAGGCTGTTCCATCTTACCTTCCATGTTTCAAAGCAGACAATGTTTTGTCACCTCCTTTCCTGACCCACAATCTTTATTCCCCTCCATTAACCCTTCAAAACCCAAACCCTCTTTCTTGCAAATTGCTGTGTTTCATACCTTTTCTCTTTCGGTTTGTTCATTCCCTTGTTTAAGGTTCCCAACTGTTGCCCCACCGCCCAATGTATTTTCATACACTCCATCACCTTGCTCTTCTATGAGCCATGGTCTCGTATAGAAAAAAAAACAATGACCACACTGTTATATCAGAACAAGCTGATTTGCCACACGGTCACGGATTGCATAACCCCAATATGGGACAGTTTAAAAATTACGTGACACTTTTTTTTTGGGAATTTACGCAAAATAACACTTGATTACCGTGTATTATGATGTCCTGTGCATTCTGATGGGCTTGATTAAACCTTACTATTATTCGACATATGATTCGATTTTTTCGGTGTCCCTCATCATGAATAACATTCGACCCAAACAAAGCTAATGGAGATCTGATGCAACAAACCCAGGCACTGAATAATCAGCAGAGGCCAACAGGCCTGATGTCTTCGGCCCACCAGAAAACCAAGATGGTGGCCATATTATTTTAGCTGGGTGCCATGGTGAGTGGATTCAAGCGACAAATGTGGGTGAGGTCCGGTAGCTATGAGACCAATGGGTGCACCTTTCAAAAATCTGCCCTAGACAACAACAACACCAACAGCAACTTGTTGGACTTCCCAACAACAACAACTGGTTGGACTTGTTGGACTTGTTGGACTTCCGCTTCCGGTTTTGCCAGCGAGGTTACGATATTTCGAAGCTGTCCATGCTCTCCACGCCATCAAAGTTAAGTAATTGTTCCCGTTTGTATTTTTGTCAAAACTGTATTTTATTTTACGGTGTGTGTAGCGACTGGTGTCCCGAGGAAGATTCTCGGTGTAAATCGTTCACCAACCTGCCTGCGGTGAGTGAGTGAGTGAGTGAGTGGTATGGTCTTTCTGTCTTCTATCGACTGCTCTCCGGCCTTGCTCCCCCAGCTCTCTCTGTGCTCTGTCCCCCAAATATTCCAACAGGTCACACAAGATCTGCCAGCAGCCCTCTCATGGTTAAACTGCCAAAATCTAGGCTCTCTGCTCACCTTCACTCTTTTATTCCCCTTTTCTCCCGCCTCAGGAACAAACTCCCCCACTCCCTTCAATCCAACTCCTCCCTCCAGGTCTTTAAAACAGCTGTTCACCACCATCTCTTATCTTCCCCCATCCAAAACCTTGATCTTTTCTACCCCCGCTAATTCACCCCAGATATACTTTTTTGAAATTCGAACTTCTTTCGTGGAAGTCCTTGCAGTGTCCATATGTTTTATACCTCTCCCAACTCCCCTCAAGCCCTCTCCCTCCCACAGTTCTCTCGATGTGCCTGCTCTCAAATGTTGTGTTTGTGTCCTTCCCCCTCTCTCCCCATCTTGTCTACTGCTCCCCGTATTTTGTGTTTTATGTGTCGGTTTGACTTTCTGTGTGATTAATGTTAGCTCTTTCACGAGCCTCGATCTTGTATACAAAAAAAACAACAAAAAAAAACCTCTAGAAAATCGTTGGTTATTTCGTGCCTCGTTTTTGCGGCCTCGTACTTTAAGTTTCCTACCTTGAGGCTTTGTTTTTTCTCAGCGGTCGATTGTGTCCATTTACTTTCGTTCTCTCAGTTTTTCCCAGTCTTTTCACCCTATACTTCATAGTTTAAAATCTTAACTCAAAAAAAAAAAAATTCCTTCTTTGTTCTTCGACCACGTGTTTCACCCCCATTTACCCAGATAGTTTTCACGGTTTCGTTTTAAAATGTTTAAACTTTCTCCTGAAGTGCTGTATTCTGTCGTATATTATAACACATTTTTCTTCTTCTTCTTTAAAAGGTTGCTTTCAACTTGCTCACCAAATCTCTTCATTTCCAAAAAAAATTCCATCTCTTACAGTTCCTCCTTCCTACATTCCCTAAACTCACCTGCATTACACCCCTCCTCCAACGTTTTCAAACGTATCTCTGACTCGAAAATCACAAGATATTCATTTTGCAATAAATATTTGTTTCCCATTAATCATACAACACTTTCTAAAATCCAAACTTACCCCTCCCCTCCTAATCTTCCCCATCACCCATCCCTTTCAAATCTCCCCCATCGCCACTTCCCTCCTAAACTCCCTCCTCACCCCTCCCCTCCTAAACACCCCCCTCACCCCTCCCCTCCTAAACACCCCCCTCACCCCTCCCCTCCTAAACACCCCCCTCACCCCTCCCCTCCTAAACACCCCCCTCACCCCTCCCCTCCTAAACACCTCCATCACCCCTCCCCTCCCAAACTCCCCCCTCACCCCTCAAATCTCCCCACCCTCCTTTTTTCTCCAATTCTCACCCCTCACCCCTCACCCCTCCTCCGAGTCCTCCCCGCTTCTTCTCCCTTCCAACTCTCACCTCCATCTCCCCCAACCTTCTTCCTCGCTCTGCCCACCTCAAACAACACCTCACTGTGCCTCACCCAATCACCATCAAACCTTTTGTCCACCTCATCCTTCCCTTTCTCCTAGCTATTCCGAAATCTCTGACACACTATCAACAGCTCTCCCGACCTCTTCCTCCTCTTCCGCAATTTACTCTACCCCCCCACCGTTCTGTATCCGATGCTCCCCCTTCCTCTTCATTAACTGTATGGACCTCAAACATCCAGGGCCTTCGCTCAAACTTGACTAATCTCTCCATACAGGTTGCTTCTGACAAACCAGACTTGATCTGCTTAACAGAAACCTTCCTCCTTCATGATGTCTCTGATTCCTTAATATCTCTCCCGGGTTACTCCCTCCTCCGGTATGATAGACCTGAGCCTCGTCCTGGAGGTGGGGTTGCTATCTTTATCAAAAACTCTCTTCCTCACTCTCCCTGCACTGCCCTCTCTCCACCTCACCCCCAGGAGTACCTCTGGCTACGGCTTCCCCTTCGCTCCCACCTTTTGTTCATTTGTGTGTTGTACCATCCACCAAACAGTGATGACTCCATCTACATCTTGCTGTCTGATAATATGGACCAACTTCGATCTACTCATCCCAACTCTCTTCCTCATATGTGGTGATTTCAATATTGTCACCATGCCAGTTGGCTGGGTGTGGGTACCTCTCTCACCAGCCATGGCTCCTCAGCAAAGGACTTCTTCGACTCACACAATCTGTTAATTTCCCGCCCCGGATCTCAGTCAACGGAGCATCTTCTCTTCTAGACTTGGTTATGACTAACTTCCCTGCAAATGTCTGCTGCTCTTCTTCTGCTCCAATCGGTTCTTCTGATCATGTGCTTGTTAAAGTGGACATCTCTCTGGCCATTCTCAGAGAGCATCCTCAGCGTCGACTAGTCTGGCATTTCACTCAGGCCAACTGGCATGGTTTTCAAGCAGCCATCAATCATCTGGACTGGTCTCCCATCTCTACTGCCTCTGACAACTCATCCTGGGAATTCTTCCAAAGTAAATTGCTCTCTCTCATGCACAGATCTATCCCATCTCGTCTTCAGCTGTCACACCCTTCCTCCCGTCCATGGTACATGGAATCTTGTGGTGAGGCAGGTGCCCAGAAACAACTTGCCTTCGCCTCCTGGAAGGCAAATCCAATGGAAGGAAATCTCATTTCCTTTAACAAAGCCCGAAACAAGTGTGTGTCCACCCTCAGGAGAGCCAGGAAACAATATCTCTCCACTCTCAAGACTGAACTCTCAAACCTGTCTCCCTCTTCCAAATCCTGGTGGCATCTGGTCAAATCTGTTTCTGGTGTTTGTTCCCCCTCCAGCCCCTCCCTTACCTCAAACGGCTACACAGCTGACTCCGCACGTGAAAAAGCTGAATGCCTCAAACCTGTGTTTGCCTCTAAATCTTGTGTCCCAAACCCATCCCTCTCTGTACCCACCTTTTTTCTCCTTGTGGCCTTTTCTCCTGACAAGGTGGAGAAGTTTCTGTCAATCCTCGACTCCGATTCTGCAACTGGACCAGACGGCATCAGCCCACGGGTCCTAAAATCCTCCTCTGCCGCTCTTTCACTCCCTCTCTCTGTTCTCTTCACCCTCTCTTTTGCTCAAGATCATCTGCCATCAGCTTGGAAATCAGCCAACATCACCGCTTTACACAAAAAAGGTACAAAAACTGATCCTTGCAACTACTGACCAATCAGCCTTCTCCCAATTATCAGCAAAGTCATGGAATCCATCATTGCTTCAGATATAAAATCTTTCCTCTTCTCCAATGGCTTGATCTCTGATCATCAATTTGGTTTCAGACCAGGTCATTCTACTCTGGACATGCTGCTTCTGCTGTCTCAACAATGGATGGAGGTCCTCAATTCCAAAAAGGAAACTAGAGCTGTCTTCCTTGACATATCACGTTCCTTCGATACGGTCTGGCACCCCGCTCTGCTCACCAAACTCTCCTCCTATGGTATCCATGGAAATCTCCATGCATGGCTTGTGGACTTCCTCTCTAGTCGTAGTCAACGTGTGGCCCTGAATGGGTTTCTCTCATCTCCTCTTCCTGTTCAGGCTGGAGTTCCCCAAGGCAGTGTTCTGGGCCCTGTGCTTTTTCTGGTCTTCATCAATGATCTCTCTGACTCTCTTGAAAATCCTCTCTATCTCTTTGCTGATGACTCCACTCTCTGCCGCTCCATTCCTCATCCCTCAGATCAGCAGGCTGCAGCCTCCTCACTCTCTGCAGACCTGGACAAATTCACAGACTGGTGAAACAAGTGGAACATGTCTTTTAATCCTGACAAATCCCACACTCTTACTGTGTCTCTCCGAAAAGACCGACTGGACAAACCTCCCATCTACTTTCTGAACAATCCTCTCCAAGAAGTAATGTCACTCAAGCTTTTGGGTCTCACTATCTGCCATGATCTTTCCTGGGAAAACCACATTTCCAATCTGGCCTCCAAAGCCAGTCGCCGACTGGGCATCATCCGTCGTGCAAAGTCCTTCCTTGTGTCGGAGTCAGTATAATGGGGTATAAATCTCACGTCAGATTGATATAAAAACGTATATGTATTTTATTCACATGTGGAATTATATTTCCCACTGCATCTAGGTTTGACTGCACGCGAAGTGACTCCCTGAGGGCAAACGTGCAGGCCCATTGTTTTAAAGCTAATTCTCCCTTTAATCTCGTTTAAAAGTAACCAGGACACATTCCTGGACCACTTGTTTTCACCCTCTCTGTGTCTCGTATCTCACTCGCGTATCGGACAATAATTCTTTCAGCAGCTGGCTTTCGTATAGTTTCTCTCTTATCATTTCTAACGACTTTAAACTTTCTTTAACCTCCTAGTGAACTAAAGCACCTGGTGAAATGCTATGACGCATATGACTAGGGCATTAGTTCAGCAGAGATCTGTTATCTCCTGCCTGCGTATTTAAAGGCAATGCGCTGGGAATGAATTAGAGTTTGTAACTGGTTTCATTTGTGCCGGTTGGAATTGCCACATGTGCTGATACTTTACTCATTAAACCAGTGTTTATTCTCAAGTGCAGTGTCTTGGTCTCTCGTCAGAGCAGCAGACAGCGCATCTCAACCACCACACTTGGCACACCTGAGCTCCTCACCACATACAAGGCTTTCATCTGCAGCTCAATGGAATACTGCTCTCCCCTCTGGGCTGGTGCTCCTGCCTCACACCGAGCTCGGCATCACGCTGTTGAAACCAAAGCTTTCAGAATCATTGGAATCTCCCGCGATGAAGCTAACTCCGAGGGCCTTTCACTTACTCACCGCAGGCAGGTTGGTGGTCTCTGTCTTCTCCCGACTCCTCTCCGGCCTAGCTCCCCCAGCTCTATCTGTGCTCTGTTCCCCAAATATTCCTACAGGTCGCCCAAGATCTGCCAGTAACCCTCTTCTGGTGAAATTGCCAAAATCAAGACTCTCTATTCACCTTCACTCCTTCATTCCTCTTTACTCCTGCCTCTGGAACAAACTCCCTCACTCTCTTCAATCCCACTCCTCCCTCCAGGTCTTTAAAACAGCTGTTCACCACCATCTCTTGTCTTCCCCCATCCAAAACCTTGATCTCTTCTACCCCCGTTAATTCACCCCAGATGCACTATTTTTTTGAAATCCCGACTTCTTTCTTTCCTGGAAGTTCTAGCAGTGTCCACGTGTTTTATACCTTCCCCATGCCTCCTCCCCCCAACCCCCTCCCTCCCACGGATCTTCCGTTGTCCCTGTTCTCTGCTGTTGTACTTGTGTGCTTCCCTCTCTCCCCATCTGGTCTCCCGCTCCCTTTAATGTACGTTTTGTGTGTCCGTTTGTCCTTTTTTGTGATTGATGTTAGCTCTTTCACGAGCCTCGATCTTGTATGCAAAAAAACAACAACAACAACAACAACAATCATGCAGAGCTCTTGTAGACCTGCGACCTGTCACAGGCAAAAATGAACTCGGATGAATTAAACAACAGAGGAAAACTCAATCTTGTGTTCAAAATTAACCTGAAAAGATTATACCGCGAACTTGCGAAAAAAGTGAAAAGTCCAATGAAAAATAAAAACTTGAAAAAGTCTGGAATTTATGAGGCCCCAAAAAAAAAAAAACAATTAGCAAATTTGACACCTTTTTTTTGGATACCAAGTCGAGGCTCCTGTAAGAGCCAACACATAGATCATATAATAAAGGGAGCGGGAGCCAAGAGGGGGAGAGAGAGGGGAGCACAACACCAGTGGAGAACATGGACACCGGGAGATCTGTGGATGGAAGAGGGCTGGGCGGGGTACATGGGGTAAACAAGATGAACACCACAAGGACTTTCAGGAGAGAAAACAGTGAAGGGATTGTGGAAGTTTGTTCCAGAGATGGGAAAACAGAGGAATGAAAGAGTGAAGGTGAGCAGGGAGTCTTGATTTTGAAAAGATTCAGAAAAAATTGTTGTACATACCTGTGGGTGTGTACAACAAATTAAGGTGACGTTTTAAAATGATATTCAATATTACTTTTTAATGTCATGTCTATGACCTCACTGAATTGTCGAGGTGGAATGGATTGGAGGATTTAAAGAGAGAGAAAACAAACACAATATAGAGGAAATGCTTTGAGCAATAGTTAATGATGTGGGGATTGAGGTGGGAAATCTGAAAAAGAAATCACAAAAATGGTGAATTCTAAAAGCCCTCGTCTGCAAAGAATGTGAAATTTTTGCCGAAATCAACTGGATGTTCAACACAAGAATCACGCTCAAGTACCTAAAGCACTCACCCAAGGAGAAAAGACTACGGACGACTGGCTCAGAAAAAGCAACTCCTTCCTATTCCCAAAATTAAAAGAAACAACTGCCTCAAAATATTCAGGCCAATAACGTAAAATTATTAACAGGAATCATCACAGATCAAGAGATATCAATTTAACAGTATAAAAATGTCTGGAGGTAAAACAAAGATAATGAAGGTGAACTTTGTGTATCTATATAATAATAGCGTAAGGACTCGACTTTGTTATCCCTTTTACGCCGCACCCAGTGACCCGATGCCCACGGCACTAATGGATTTACGATCTACGAACCGCGCTCTTTGTTTATCACGTACAGACATACTCGAAAAATCTGAATTAGCCGACGTTTGGGGCCCAAAAGCATCCGATTAACTGCCGATACGACGCCATCTTATTGGCGTCTGCTGGGTGAAGGCGAAGCAAGCCGTCCGCTGATTGGACAGTCGAAGGCGACAGCAAGCCGTCCACTGAGTGGACAATCCCAGAGTGGTGCTATGCCGATTCCTATTACAAATCCATTCATTTTTCAAAAGTATATCGTAGCGTTGTCATTTAAGTAGATTGCAATAAATACGTTGTTCATATAGGCTACGCACTCTTCATTCTCATCTTTCTTCCTAACTCTTACTCGGACAAGCAAATCCCCTATGCCATCCATAATGGTACACTCTATCCATACACCACATCCTCCCTTCCGTGGATGTTCCACGGGTTTCGGCTTGTTATTATTATTATTACAGAGCTGCTGACTTCCATTCTGGAGGAATCAGCTGAACACAATCCTGCGCCAATCGTTCAGGGGTTTTTCTGTCCTCCACACCACCCGGACCACTCTGGTCAACGATATCACCACTTGCACTCATCCGAACGTGAACAGCTCTGCACAGAGGTTGTTATCACCTGGGGCCTTCTCATTCTGTATCTTTTTCCACAGCTCTTCTCACCAAATTTTCTGTAATTTTTGGTCCCATTTCCTCGTCCACAATTAGTGTCCTCCATATTCTCAGTCTCCACGAGAGTTTGATGCACGTCCTTTGGGTCGTATTTGTTAAGTAATCAATCAAAATGTTCCGTCCATCTTTCCAACACATTTCTACTCTCCTTCAATACCCTTGTCGATCTACCACCTTCACTGGGTCCATCCCAATTACCTTCCCAGATCCTTTCCCAGTACTCTTCTTCAGGACATCGAACAGCCTCTTGGAATTGTGTCGTTTCGGCCATTTCTTCCGCAACATCGCTTCAGTGCTTCTAATGGGCTTCCATCAACTTCACTCTCAAACTTCCTTTCTTCCCATTCAATACCTCCTTCATTTTCTTGTTACCTCTCATCTCAGCTTCAAACCTAATTTTTAATTCCTTCCCCCTTTTTCCCCCCAAAATTCCAACATGGTTCTTTAACTATTTCACCCAGCCCTTTCTCCAGTCTCTGAAATTATTCTTCTGGATTCTCAACCAGCATATACATAAACAGACAAAGCCCAGTACATACACAAGGACTGCATCCAGGAAATACACAGGCAGGTGCATCCCAGCAAACAGACAAGGATGCACATTCAGCAAATGTACAAGCAAATGTCGACATACACAATAGCACATACACAGACATGCACATCCAAATACATACAATAGCAGTCTACCTACCAGACATGTATACGCATTACATACACAAGAGTGAGCATTCCAGTGTTTGCAAAGACACACAAATTCCAGTGCAAGTAAAAGCAAGACCTCAGGATTAGTACACACAGGCACATATTTGTACAAGCACAAGCATGCACGTCTTTGTACGAGCACACGCATGTGCATCTATGTACAAGCACACACAGGCACGTCTATGTACGAGCACACGCAGGCATGTCCATGTACGAGCACACGCAGGCATGTCTATGTACGAGCACATGCATGTGCGTCTATGTACGAGCACACGCATGTGCATGTATGTACGAGCACACGCAGGTACGTCTATGTACGAGTACACGCAGACTTGTCTATGTACGAGCAGACTTGTCTATGTACGAGCATACGCAGGCATGTCTATGTACGAGCATACGCAGGAACGTCTATGTACGAGCACACGCAGGAACGTCTATGTACGAGCACACGCAGGTACGTCTATGTACGAGCATACGCAGGCATGTCTATGTACGAGCACACGCATGTGCGTGTATGTACGAGCACACGCAGGAACGTCTATGTACGAGCACACACAGGTACGTCTATGTACGAGCACACGCAGGAACGTCTATGTACGAGCACACGCAGGAACTTCTATATACGAGCACACACAGGTACGTCTATGTACGAGTACACGCAGACTTGTCTATGTACGAGCATACGCGGGCATGTGCATGTACGAGCACACGCAGGCATGTCCATGTACGAGCACTGTCCATGTACGAGCACACACAGGCATGTCTATGTACGAGCACACGCAGGTGCGTGTATGTACGAGCACACGCAGGTACGTCTATGTATGAGCACACGCATGTACGTGTATGTACGAGCACATGCAGGTACGTCTATGTACGAGCACACGCAGGAACGTCTATGTACGAGCACACGCAGGAACGTCTATGTACGAGTACACGCAGACTTGTCTATGTACGAGCATACGCAGGCATGTCCATGTACGAGCACACGCAGGAACGTCTATGTACGAGCATACGCAGGCATGTCCATGTACGACCACACACAGGCATGTCTATGTACGAGCACACGCATGTGCGTCTATGTACGAGCACACGCAGGTACGTCTATGTACGAGCACACGCAGGTACGTCTATGTACGAGCACACGCATGTACGTGTATGTACGAGCACATGCAGGTACGTCCATGTACGAGCACACGCAGGAACGTCTATGTACGAGCACACGCAGACTTGTCTATGTACGAGCATACGCAGGCATGTCTATGTACGAGCACACGCAGGAACGTCTATGTACGAGCATACGCAGGCATGTCTATGTACGAGCACACGCAGGAACGTCTATGTACGAGCACACGCAGGTACGTTTATGTACGAGTACACGCAGGTACGTTTATGTACGAGTACACGCAGACTTGTCTATGTACGAGCATACGCAGGCATGTCTATGTACGAGCACACGCAGGCATGTCTATGTACGAGCACACGCAGGCATGTCTATGTACGAGCACACGCAGGCATGTCTATGTACGAGCACATCACATGGGCACATTAATTTATTTAACGCACAAAATTCACTGGGATAAGGCCTATGTTTTCGAGGTGAAGGCACAGCCAAGCACAGACACACACACACTCACACTCACACTCCGCATGAGTGGGTGACAGCAGCCAGGGCCGGCACCGAAGACTTGCAGGAATCCCGGGATGAATGGGAATGTGACCACCTCGCAACTTTAAGTAGCAGAAAACAGTTGAGAAAACGTCGTTTTGAGATTCGTGCTGAATGATAAAAAGGAATCTTCTACTTTAAATGTTTATTTCACATTACACGGGGAAACACTTCCGCATTCTAATCACACACACACAATGTTGTTGTTGTTGTTGTTTTATATTTAATACAGTCTTCATGACATGTACATTGTCCTTTCCTTCTCATTAGGTTTTAGCTACAAAAATAGAATGGACTAACTTATATCTTGGATCCGACGTGACGTCACTTCCTGGCATTGGCCCTGGATACGACCTAGCAACGCTCGGTGTGGATGAAAACAAAACTCTCCGCTGTATTGATTGCGTCAGCGTTGCTGTTGGTTCACCTCGGTTTTTAGCTTCTGTTTCGTGTGTTTTGATCGCTTGTTGCTTATACATTGTATATTTTAATCAAGAGTGTAACATTCTGGGACCAACAAAGTTTGTTACCGCATATTATGGCGTATAATTATGCAGACGACTTGGATACTGTCGCTCGTGAGCGGTTCGACGAGAAACTCCGTGCCGTGGGTCTGGGTGGGGGTAGTTTGTCCGTCAGTGTTGAGAGATAGAGGGGAATCTGAGACAGTAGTTGGGGTAGTTTGTCCGTCTGTGTTGAGAGGTAGGGGGGAATCTGAGACAGTAGTTGGGGTAGTTTGTCTGTCAGTGTTGAGAGGTAGCGGGGAATCTGAGACAGTAGTTGGGGTAGTTTGTCCGTCTGTGTTGAGAGGTAGAGGGGAATCTGAGACAGTAGTTGGGGTAGTTTGTCCGTCAGTGTTGAGAGGCCGAGGGGAATCTGAGACAGTAGTTGGGATAGTTTGTCCGTCAGTGTTGAGAGGTAGGGGGGAATCTGAGACAGTAGTTGGGGTAGTTTGTCCGTCAGTGTTGAGAGGTAGGGGGGAATCTGAGACAGTAGTTGGGATAGTTTGTCCGTCAGTGTTGAGAGGTAGGGGGGAATCTGAGACAGTAGTTGGGATAGTTTGTCCGTCAGTGTTGAGAGGTAGCTGGGAATCTGAGACAGCAGTTGGGGTAGTTTGTCCGTCAGTGTTGAGAGGTAGATGGGGATCTGAGACAGTAGTTGGGGTAGTTTGTCCGTCAGTGTTGAGAGGTAGATGGGAATCTGAGACAGTAGTTGGGGTAGTTTGTTCGTCAGTGTTGAGAGGTAGAGGGGAATCTGAGACAGTCGTTGGGGTAGTTTGTCCGTCAGTGTTGAGAGGTAGGGGGGAATCTGAGACAGTAGTTGGGATAGTTTGTCTGTCAGTGTTGAGAGGTAGAGGGGAATCTGAGACAGTAGTTGGGGTAGTTTGTCCGTCAGCGTTGAGAGGTAGGGGGGAATCTGAGACAGTAGTTGGGATAGTTTGTCCGTCAGTGTTGAGAGGTAGAGGGGAATCTGAGACAGTAGTTGGGGTAGTTTGTCCGTCAGTGTTGAGAGGTATATGGGAATCTGAGACAGTAGTTGGGGTCGTTTGTCCGTCAGTGTTGAGAGGTAGGGGGGAATCTGACACAGTAGTTGGGGTAGTTTGTCTGTCAGTGTTGAGAGGTAGAGGGGAATCTGAGACAGTAGTTGGGATAGTTTGTCCGTCAGTGTTGAGAGGTAGAGGGGAATCTGAGACAGTAGTTGGGATAGTTTGTCCGTCAGTGTTGAGAGGTAGGGGGGGAATCTGAGACAGTAGTTGGGGTAGTTTGTCCGTCAGTGTTGAGAGGTAGAGGGGAATCTGAGACAGTAGTTGGGGTAGTTTGTCCGTCAGTGTTGAGAGGTAGGGGGAATCTGAGACAGTAGTTGGGGTAGTTTGTCCGTCAGTGTTGAGAGGTAGGGGGGAATCTGAGACAGTAGTTGGGATAGTTTGTCCGTCAGTGTTGAGAGGTAGATAGGAATCTGAGACAGTAGTTGGGGTAGTTTGTCCGTCAGTGTTGAGTGGTAGAGGGGAATCTGAGACAGTAGTTGGGGTAGTTTGTCCGTCTGTGTTGAAAGGTAGGTGGGGATCTGAGACAGTAGTTGGGGTAGTTTGTCCGTCTGTGTTGAAAGGTAGGTGGGGATCTGAGACTGTAGTTGGGATAGTTTGTCCGTCAGTGTTGAGAGGTAGAGGGGAATCTGAGACAGGAGTTGGGGTAGTTTGTTCGTCTGTGTTGAAAGGTAGGTGGGGATCTGAGACTGTAGTTGGGATAGTTTGTCCATCAGTGTTGAGAGGTAGAGGGGAATCTGAGACAGGAGTTGGGGTAGTTTGTTCGTCAGTGTTGAGAGGTATTGGCGGATTGAGGCAGTAGTTGGGGTAGTTGGTCCGTCTGTGTTGAGAGGTAGATGGGAATCTGAGACAGTAGTTGGGGTAGTTTGTCCGTCTGTGTTGAGAGGTAGCGGGGGATTGAGGCAGTAGTTGCGGTAGTTTGTCCGGCTGTGTTGAGAGGTAGGTGGGAATCTGAGACAGTAGTTGGGGTAGTTTGTTCGTCAGTGTTGAGAGGTAGATGGGGATCTGAGACAGTAGTTGGGGTAGTTTGTTCGTCAATGTTGAGAGGTAGCGGGGGATTGAGGCAGTAGTTGCGGTAGTTGGTCCGTCTGTGTTGAGAGGTAGATGGGGATCTGAGACATTAGTTGGGGTAGTTTGTTCGTCAGTGTTGAGAGGTAGCGGGGGATTGAGGCAGTAGTTGCGGTAGTTTGTCCGGCTGTGTTGAGAGGTAGGTGGGAATCTGAGGCAGTAGTTGGGGTAGTTTGTCCGTCAGTGTTGAGAGGTAGAGGGGAGGTGGAGGTCAGTCCCACCACGTAGGTCATTAATATGCACTTGAGTTTCTGATGTCATTTCGGATATTTCTGGCGGAATTTCATATTTTATTTAATCTGTGAACATGGCAAATAATGATCAGACTCTCATGGATGCATACCTGAAATGAAATGTTCAGAACACACGCAGGTGTATTTTGATGAAGGCTCCCACCGCTTGTTGGTGTCTGGATTTTTCCTACCGACGGCGTTAACCCATTCCCCCCATATTTCGCGGCATTTCACACGATCGGGAAATATGCAAAATGACAGTGATTTCCCCACCATCATATTATGATTGTGGCAACCAACAGCACAGCAACTTTTCGGCATTTTTAGTGGTTTATATTAGACAACACAAGAAAGAAAGCTACGGAACGGCACGGCACGCGACACTTAACACTGAACGCCTTCGTTGCTATGTGTTACTACGCAGTTGTTTTCATCCAGTGCATTATAGACCGGTCGCTTTCGGTGAAAGTACCCGGATGTTCGGATCCAAGAATTGCATCGATTTCATATACAACGTCTGAATTTATGACATCGAAAAAGAGAAATTCACCGAATTTAACCGAATTTTTAATTTTTTAATTTTATTTTATTTTAATTTATTTTAATTATTATTATTATTATTATTAATTTATTTTATATTCATTTTATTTTCACCGAATATTCACCAAATACCTAGAGAAAGTGTAAATTTTAAGCAGTAATGATCTTCCTTAAGTCGTGTTTGACTGTTCTTATTAAAAGCAAAACTAATGTTTATGTTAATGACAAACTGAGCTTTTGCTCCGACGAAGGGTTCACGACCGAAACGTCACCTCCCCTTTGTTTCCCACGGCGGTTAAAACAATAACACACCTCGGTTAACGTATTAATATTACACCTTCTGTTGATTTCACCCATATGTTCTGACGACGATATTATCGTTATTATCGATACGTGATGTGAATGTTATAGCATTTACAAATAACTTTCATTTTAAACAAAAACAGTTGACGTTCTAAAACAAGCAATATTGTGTTAATCTATATTATAATAGGCTACGGTGATTCTGCCTGTCTGTCGGTCTGTCTGTCTGTCTGTCTGTCTGTCTGTCTGGGGGTGTGGCTTACTCCGTTTACAGAGTAGCTCAACCCATTCTTGGAGAGGCTTCATGTAAACAAATATCCACCATTTTATTAACTCGAATAGCTTTGAGGCCTGTCTAGTTAGGCCCGTGCTGTCTTTCTCTCTCACACAGGTTTATTTCAACTCTAATTCGATATATCATTTCATTTTTAACAGTCGCTAACATAGTTTTAGACTCGGTTGAAAAAAAACGGGAAGAGAATCCCATGAAAGTTTCCGTTTATAGAACGAAATGATTTCTCAAAGGCCCGTAAAATAAAGCCCATTCATTGAGTCACCCTCACGATTTTATCTCGAACTCACCATCTGATTTAATAATTTTTATCGATGGTTTTAGACTCGGTGTCAGAAATAATTGAGAACATTCACGCACACACGGCAAAATGCAGACATATATATTTTTAAATCGCGTTACGATGATACACGAAAATACACTGCCTAAAATAACAGACGGGGAAAATGTCGAAATATATTACAAATTCGCTTTTTTTTCTTTCTTTTTTGTATACAAGATCGAGGCTCGTGAAAGAGCTAACATTAACCACACAAAAAGTCAAACCGACACATAAAACACAAAAAATAAGGGGAGCGGTAGACAAGATGGGGAGAGAGGGGGAAGGACACAAACACAACATTTGAGAGCAGGGACATCGGGAGAAATATGGGAGGGGGAGGGCTTGGGGAGAGGTGGGAGAGGCATAAAATATATGAACACTGCAAGGACTTCCAGGAAAGATGTTGGAATTAAAAAAGAAAAAGAAAAAAAAAAGTGTATCTGGGGTGAATTAGCAGGGGTAGAATAGATCAAGGTTTTGGATGGGGGAAGATAAGAGATGGTAGTGGACAGCTGTTTTAAAGACCTGGAGGGAGGAGTGGGATTGAAGGGAGTGGGGGAGTTTGTTCCAGAGGCGGGAGAAAAGGGGCATGAAAGAGTCAAGGTGAGCAGAGAGCCTAGATTTTGGCAGTTTAACCATAAGAGGGTTGCAGGCAGATCTAGTGCGACCTGAAGGAATATTGGGGGGATAGAGCACAGAGAGAGCTGGGGGAGCAAGGCCAGAGAGGAGTCGGTAGAAGACAGAAAGACCACCAACCTGCCTGCGGTGAGTAAGTGAAAGGCCCTCGGAGTTAACTTCATCGCACGAGATTCCAATGATTCTGAAAGCTTTGGTTTCAATAGCGTGAAGCCGAGCTAGGTGTGAGGCAGGAGCACCAGCCCAGAGGGGGGACACAGTATTCCATTGAGCTGCGGATGAAAGCCTTGTATGTGGTGAGGAGCTCAGGTGTGCCAAGGAAGGACTTCGCACGACGGAGGATGCCCAGTCGGCGACTGGCTTTGGAGGCCAGCTTGGAAATGTGGTTTTCCCAAGAAAGATCATGGCAGATAGTGAGACCCAAAAGCTTGAGCGACAGAACCTCTTGGAGAGGATTGTTGAGAAAGTAGATGGGAGGGTTGTCCAGTCGGTCCTTTCGGAGAGACAATGTAAGAGTGTGAGATTTGTCAGGATTGAAAGACATGTTCCACTTGCTTGACCAGTCTGTGATTTTGTCCAGGTCTGCAGAGAGTGAGGAGGCTGCAGACTGCCGATCTGAGGGATGAGGAATAGAGTGGCAGATAGTGGAGTAATCAGCAAAGAGATAGAGAGGATTTTCCAGAGAGTCGGAGAGATCATTGATGAAGACTAGAAATAGCACAGGGCCCAGAACACTACCTTGGGGAACTCCAGCCAGAACAGGAAGGGGAGATGAGAGAAATCCATTCAGGGCCACACGTTGCCTACGACCAGAGAGGAAGTCCGCAAGCCATGAGTGGAGATTTCCATGGATACCATAGGAGGAGAGTTTGGTGAGCAGAGCTGGGTGCCAGACCGTATCGAAGGCACTGATATGTCAAGTGAGACAGCTCTAATTTCCTGTTTGACATTGAGGCCCTCCATCCATTGTTCAGACAGCAGAAGCAACATGTCCAGAGTAGAATGACCTGGTCTGAATCCAAATTGATGATCAGAGATCAAGCCATTGGAGAAGAGGAAGGATTTGATATCCGAAGCAATGATGGATTCCATGACTTTACTGATATTTGGGAGCAGGCTGATTGGTCTGTAGTTGCAAGGATATGTTTTTGCACATTTTTTTGTAAAGCGGTAATGTTTGCTGATTTACAAAATGTTTGCTGTAATGTTTGCTGATTTTGCTGTTTCCTGATTTTCCGTTAAGATATATTACTTTTACTTTTGATGACAGTCGTCACAAAAACGACATATATTTTTTCATTCCTATTTCATTCAACATTATTATCCGGAATTAAAATATGTTTCAGGAAATTACCGAGAGATATTTCTTCGTTTTTTTTTTATTAGTTATGTGCGCATACACTTTAAATAGGTTTATTTGAAATCTTTAATTTTCACAATGTAATTTACTTGCCATTTGTCATTTGATGATTATGAGACACTTCCTCTTGAGGATCGTGACAATTCATGCGTTGCGTGGAAACTTCCATTTCCAAAATGAATGAGACGGTCGATGAAGAATGCAGACTTGAACAGGATGCAGCAAGAAAACGAATGAGACGGGCGAACGAGTCCGTCGACGAACGCCAATGCAGACTTGAACAGGATGCAGCAAGAAAACGAACGAGACGGGAGAATGAGACCCTTGACGAATGTGATGACAGACTCACACAGGATGCTGCTGCAACAACGATGAGGAGGGAGAACGGGACAGTCGAGGAACGTGAACACAGACTCGCACAGGATGCTGCTGCTACAACGATGAGGAGGGTTGGAGAGGAGCGAGGGGTTGGAGAGGAGTTAGGGGTTGGAGAGTGAGGAGCTAGGGGTTGGGGAGTGAGGAACTAGGGGTTGGAGAGTGAGGGGATAGGGGTTGGAGAGGAGCAAAAAATTGGAGAGGAGCTAGGGGTTGGAGAGGAGCTAGGGGTTGGAGAGGAGTGAGGGGTTGGAGAGGAGTGAGGATTGGAGAGGAGCGGGGGTTGGAGAGTAGCGAGGGGTTGGAGAGGAGCTAGGGGTTGGAGAGGAGCAAGGGTTTGGAGAGGAGCGAGGGGTTGAAGAGGAGCGAGGGGTTGGAGAGGAGCTAGGGGTTGGAGAGTGAGGAGTGAGGGGTTGGAGAAGAGCGAGGGGTTGGAGAAGAGCGAGGGGTTGGAGAAGAGCGAGGGATTGGAGAGGAGCGAGCGGTTGGAGAGGAGCGAGGAGTTGGAGAGGAGCGAGGGGTTGGAGAGGAGCGAGGGGTTGGAGAGGAGTGAGGGGTTGGAGAGGAGCAAGGGGTTGGAGAGTGAGGAGCTAGGGGCTGGAGAGGAGCGAGGGGTTGGAGAGGAGCGAGGGGTTGGAGAGGAGCGAGGGGTTGGAGAGTGAGTAGCGAGGGGTTGGAGAGTGAGGAGCGAGGAGTTGGAGAGGAGCGAGGGGTTGTAGAGGAGCGAGGGGTTGGAGAGGAGCAAGGGGTTGGAGAGTGAGGAGCTAGGGGTTGGAAAGGGTGAGGGTTTGGAGAAGAGCGAGGGGTTGGAGAAGAGCGAGGGGTTGGAGAAGAGCGAGGGATTGGAGAGGAGTGTGAGGAGGTATTGGAGAAGCGTGAGGGTGGAGAGAGGAGAGTGTCAGGTGGAGAGGAGTGAGATGTCACATATTATGTGAAATAAATAAATTGTGTTCATTACACCATTTCTGGATCTGATGAATTGCCAGTAACCATTTTGTAAAATTGAATGTGCAGCATCTAACTCAATATGTCGAGATGTCACACACGTCCATGCCCGTGGGATTCCCACGGGTGACCCCACTAGTCTATATTATAATAGGCTACGGTGATTCTGTCTGTCTGTCTGTCTGTCCGGGGTGTGGCTTAGTCCGTTTGCAGAGTAGCTTCACCCATTCTTGGAGAGGCTTCATGTAAACAAATATCCACCATTTTATTAACTCGAATAGTTTTGAGGCCTGTTTAGTTAGGCCCGTGCTGTCTTTCTCTCTCACACAGGTTTATTTCAACTCAAATTCGATATATCATTCCATTTTTAACAGTCGCCAACATAGTTTTAGACTCGGTTGAAAAAAACCGGGAAGAAAATCCGATGAAAGTTTCCGTTTATAGAACGAAATGATTTCTCAAAGGCCTGTAAAATAAAGCCCATTCATTAAGTCACCCTCACGATTTTATATCGAATTCACCATCTGATTTAATTTTTATCAATGGTTTTAGACTCGGTGTCAGAAATAATTGAGAACATTCACGCACACACGGGAAAATGCCGAGATATATTTTTTAAAATCGCGCCATGATGATACACGAAAATACACCGCCTAAAATAACAGTCGGGGAAAATGTCGACATATATAAAAAATTCGCTTTTTCTTTTCCGTTAAGATATATTACTTTTCCGTTTGATGACAGTCGTCACAAAAACGTCAACAATGATGCCGACATATATTTCTTCGTTCTTATTTCATTCAACATTATTATCCGGAAGTAAAGGTTCACATGTTCATTTCACGTGTGAAAAAACAAACTCCATTTCACGTGTGCATGGACGTGTAATTCACATTTGTAAAATATATAAATTAACAGACGGGAAATTGCTGAGAGATATTTCTTCTTTTTTATTTTATTAGTTACGAGCAGAAGTTTATTAGTTATGAGGAACGACAGACGTGCTTTTCATTGTGAGGCAGTTGCAGGAGAAGTACATGGAGAAGAGGAAGAAGTTGTTTCTTGGGTTTGTTGATCTGGAGAAAGCATTCGATAGGGTTCCACGCAAAGTATTGACATGGGCATTGAGGAAGTTAGGAGTGGAGGAATGGTTGATCAGAGTAGTGATGGCAATGTACAAAAGAGCACGCACAGCTGTAAGGACGAAGGATGGGAACAGTGGTGAGTTTGAGGTGAAGGTGGGAGTGCATCAGGGGTCGGTACTAAGTCCACTACTATTTGTAGCTGTGATGGAGGTGCTGGCTCAGAACGTAAAGGAGGGTTTACCGTGGGAGTTGTTGTATGCAGATGATCTGGTGTTGATTGCGGAAAGTATGGATGGACTGAAGGAAAAGATGAACACGTGGAAGGAATGTATGGAGACAAAAGGTCTGAAGGTGAATATCGGAAAGACGAAGGTGATGGCAAGTGGTAAAGCATGTGGTGAGGTTGAAAGAACTGGGAAGTGGCCCTGTGCTGTGTGTAGGAAGGGTGTCGGAGTGAACTCCATTCAGTGTACAATGTGCGCTGAGTGGGTTCATCAAAAATGTAGTGGTCTGAGAGGGTCATTAACCAGTGTGGCAGCTACATTCAAATGTAAGGTGTGCACAGAGGGAGCTGCAGATGCAGGAAATGTTGAGTTGGATCTTGGAGATGGCGTGAAGCTGGAAGGTGTGAAAACATTTTGCTACCTCGGAGACATGCTGAATGGAGAAGGTGGATCAGACTCGGCAACGGTTGCTCGAGTGAGATGTGCATGGAAGAAGTTTCGGGAATTGAGTGGCGTGCTGATGATGAGGGGAGTGTCGTTGAAGCTGAAGGGAAAGGTGTATGCTGCATGTGTGAGAAGTGTTATGATTTATGGGAGCGAGACATGGGTAATGAACGTAGAGCAGCAACGAAGGTTGGAAAGGGTGGAAATGCGAATGGTTCGACGGATGTGCGGAGTATCGTTGAGAGAGAGGAAGACAAATGATAAATTGCGAAAGATGATGGGAATAGAGCCTGTGATTGATGCTGTGAAGTGGAACAGGTTGAGATGGTTTGGTCATGTGTTGAGGAAGGATGAAAGTGACTGGTTGAGAAGAGTGATGGAAATGAATGTAGAAGGAAGTAGAA